>NW_028155363.1:0-119340 GCF_963514095.1 Eutrigla gurnardus | reverse complement strand
GTTAGCTGTTATACACAGGAGAGAAGGTTTTTCAGTGATGCAAGCAGGAAAGATGTTATTTGTAGGTTTCAAGCCAGAAATAAGCTTACTTTGCAGTTTTAGATAGGAGAGAATGTTTTTCAGTGATTCAAGCAGGAAACAGGCTTTCTGGAGGATTCAAGCCAGTAATGAGGTTAGTTAGCTGTTATACACAGGATAAGCTTACTTTGCAGTTTCAGATAGGAGAGAAGGTTAATCAGTGATTCAAGCAGGAAACAGGGTTTCTGGAGGATTCAAGCTAGGAATGAACTTATTTAGCTGTTATACACAGGAGAGAAGGTTTTTCAGTGATGCAAGCAGTAAACAGGCTTTTGCAGGTTTCAAGCCAGTAATGAGCATAGTTAGCTGTTATACACAGGAGAGAAGGTTTTTCAGTGATGCAAGCAGGAAAGATGTTATTTGTAGGTTTCAAGCCAGAAATAAGCTTACTTTGCAGTTTTAGATAGGAGAGAATGTTTTTCAGTGATTCAAGCAGGAAACAGGCTTTCTGGAGGATTCAAGCCAGTAATGAGGTTAGTTAGCTGTTATACACAGGAGAGAAGGTTTTTCAGTGATGCAAGCAGTAAACAGGCTTTTGGCAGGTTTCAAGCCAGTAATGAGCATAGTTAGCTGTTATACACAGGAGAGAAGGTTAATCAGTGATTCAAGCAGGAAACAGGCTTTTTGGAGGATTCAAGCCAGTAATGAGGTTAGTTAGCTGTTATACACAGGATAAGCTTACTTTGCAGTTTTAGATAGGAGAGAAGGTTAATCAGTGATTCAAGCAGGAAACAGGGTTTCTGGAGGATTCAAGCTAGAAATGAACTTAGTTAGCTGTTATACACAGGAGAGAAGGTTTGTCAGTGATTCAAGCAGTAAACAGGCTTTTTGAAGGTTTCAAGCCAGTAATGAGGTTAGTTAGCTGTTATACACAGGATAAGCTTACTTTTCAGTTTCAGATAGGAGAGAAGGTTAATCAGTGATTCAAGCAGGAAACAGGGTTTCTGGAGGATTCAAGCTAGAAATGAACTTAGTTAGCTGTTATACACAGGAGAGAAGGTTTTTCAGTGATGCAAGCAGTAAACAGGCTTTTGGCAGGTTTCAAGCCAGTAATGAGCATAGTTAGCTGTTATACACAGGAGAGAAGGTTTTTCAGTGATGCAAGCAGGAAAGATGTTATTTGTAGGTTTCAAGCCAGAAATAAGCTTACTTTGCAGTTTTAGATAGGAGAGAATGTTTTTCAGTGATTCAAGCAGGAAACAGGCTTTTGGCAGGTTTCAAGCCAGTAATGAGCATAGTTAGCTGTTATACACAGGAGAGAAGGTTAATCAGTGATTCAAGCAGGAAACAGGCTTTTTGGAGGATTCAAGCCAGTAATGAGGTTAGTTAGCTGTTATACACAGGATAAGCTTACTTTGCAGTTTTAGATAGGAGAGAAGGTTAATCAGTGATTCAAGCAGGAAACAGGGTTTCTGGAGGATTCAAGCTAGAAATGAACTTAGTTAGCTGTTATACACAGGAGAGAAGGTTTGTCAGTGATTCAAGCAGTAAACAGGCTTTTTGAAGGTTTCAAGCCAGTAATGAGGTTAGTTAGCTGTTATACACAGGATAAGCTTACTTTGCAGTTTCAGATAGGAGAGAAGGTTAATCAGTGATTCAAGCAGGAAACAGGGTTTCTGGAGGATCCAAGCTAGAAAATGAACTTAGTTAGCTGTTATACACAGGAGAGAAGGTTTTTCAGTGATGCAAGCAGTAAACAGGCTTTTGGCAGGTTTCAAGCCAGTAATGAGCATAGTTAGCTGTTATACACAGGAGAGAAGGTTTTTCAGTGATGCAAGCAGGAAAGATGTTATTTGTAGGTTTCAAGCCAGAAATAAGCTTACTTTGCAGTTTTAGATAGGAGAGAATGTTTTTCAGTGATTCAAGCAGGAAACAGGCTTTTGGGCAGGTTTCAAGCCAGTCATGAGCATAGTTAGCTGTTATACACAGGAGAGAAGGTTAATCAGTGATTCAAGCAGGAAACAGGCTTTTTGGAGGATTCAAGCCAGTAATGAGGTTAGTTAGCTGTTATACACAGGATAAGCTTACTTTGCAGTTTTAGATAGGAGAGAAGGTTAATCAGTGATTCAAGCAGGAAACAGGGTTTCTGGAGGATTCAAGCTAGAAATGAACTTAGTTAGCTGTTATACACAGGAGAGAAGGTTTGTCAGTGATTCAAGCAGTAAAACAGGCTTTTTGAAGGTTTCAAGCCAGTAATGAGGTTAGTTAGCTGTTATACACAGGATAAGCTTACTTTGCAGTTTCAGATAGGAGAGAAGGTTAATCAGTGATTCAAGCAGGAAACAGGGTTTCTGGAGGATTCAAGCTAGAAATGAACTTAGTTAGCTGTTATACACAGGAGAGAAGGTTTTTCAGTGATGCAAGCAGGAAAGATGTTATTTGTAGGTTTCAAGCCAGAAATAAGCTTACTTTGCAGTTTTAGATGGGAGAGAATGTTTTTCAGTGATTCAAGCAGGAAACAGGCTTTCTGGAGGATTCAAGCCAGTAATGAGGTAAGTTAGCTGTTATCCACAGGAGAGAAGGTTTGTCAGTGATTCAAGCAGGAAACAGGCTTTCTGGAGGATTCAAGCCAGTAATGAGGTTAGTTAGCTGTTATCCACTGGAGAGAAGGTTTGTCAGTGATTCAAGCAGTAAACAGGCTTTTGGGAGGTTTCAAGCCAGTAATGAGCATAGTTAGCTGTTATACACAGGAGAGAAGGTTAATCAGTGATTCAAGCAGGAAACAGGCTTTCTGGAGGATTCAAGCTAGAAATGCGCTTAGTTAGCTGTTATACACAGGAGAGAAGGTTTGTCAGTGATGCAACAGGAAATATGTTATTTGTAGGTTTCAAGCCAGAAATAAGCTTACTTTGCAGTTTTAGATAGGAGAGAAGGTTTATCATTGATTCTAGCAGGAAACAGGCTTTCTGGAGGATTCAAGCCAGTAATGAGGTTAGTTAGCTGTTATACACAGGAGAGAAGGTTTGTCAGTGATTCAAGCAGTAAACAGGCTTTTGGCAGGTTTCAAGCCAGTAATGAGCATAGTTAGCTGTTATACACAGGAGAGAAGGTTTTTCAGTGATGCAAGCAGGAAAGATGTTATTTGTAGGTTTCAAGCCAGAAATAAGCTTACTTTGCAGTTTTAGATAGGAGAGAATGTTTTTCAGTGATTTAAACAGGAAACAGGCTTTCTGGAGGATTCAAGCCAGTAATGAGGTTAGTTAACTGTTATACACAGGAGAGAAGGTTTGTCAGTGATTCAAGCAGTAAACAGGCTTTTGGGAGGTTTCAAGCCAGTAATGAGCATAGTTAGCTGTTATACACAGGAGAGAAGGTTAATCAGTGATTCAAGCAGGAAACAGGCTTTTTGGAGGATTCAAGCCAGTAATGAGGTTAGTTAGCTGTTATACACAGGATAAGCTTACTTTGCAGTTTTAGATAGGAGAGAAGGTTAATCAGTGATTCAAGCAGGAAACAGGGTTTCTGGAGGATTCAAGCTAGAAATGAACTTAGTTAGCTGTTATACACAGGAGAGAAGGTTTGTCAGTGATTCAAGCAGTAAACAGGCTTTTTGGAGGATTCAAGCCAGTAATGAGGTTAGTTAGCTGTTATCCACAGGAGAGAAGGTTTGTCAGTGATTCAAGCAGTAAACAGGCTTTTGGGAGGTTTCAAGCCAGTAATGAGCATAGTTAGCTGTTATACACAGGAGAGAAGGTTTGTCAGTGATTCAAGCAGTAAACAGGCTTTTTGAAGGTTTCAAGCCAGTAATGAGGTTAGTTAGCTGTTATACACAGGATAAGCTTACTTTGCAGTTTCAGATAGGAGAGAAGGTTAATCAGTGATTCAAGCAGGAAACAGGGTTTCTGGAGGATTCAAGCTAGAAATGAACTTAGTTAGCTGTTATACACAGGAGAGAAGGTTTTTCAGTGATGCAAGCAGTAAACAGGCTTTTGGCAGTTTCAAGCCAGTAATGAGCATAGTTAGCTGTTATACACAGGAGAGAAGGTTTTTCAGTGATGCAAGCAGGAAAGATGTTATTTGTAGGTTTCAAGCCAGAAATAAGCTTACTTTGCAGTTTTAGATAGGAGAGAATGTTTTTCAGTGATTCAAGCAGGAAACAGGCTTTCTGGAGGATTCAAGCCAGTAATGAGGTTAGTTAGCTGTTATCCACTGGAGAGAAGGTTTGTCAGTGATTCAAGCAGTAAACAGGCTTTTGGGAGGTTTCAAGCCAGTAATGAGCATAGTTAGCTGTTATACACAGGAGAGAAGGTTAATCAGTGATTCAAGCAGGAAACAGGCTTTCTGGAGGATTCAAGCTAGAAATGCGCTTAGTTAGCTGTTATACACAGGAGAGAAGGTTTGTCAGTGATGCAACAGGAAAGATGTTATTTGTAGGTTTCAAGCCAGAAATATGCTTACTTTGCAGTTTTAGATAGGAGAGAAGGTTTATCATTGATTCTAGCAGGAAACAGGCTTTCTGGAGGATTCAAGCCAGTAATGAGGTTAGTTAGCTGTTATACACAGGAGAGAAGGTTTGTCAGTGATTCAAGCAGTAAACAGGCTTTTGGCAGGTTTCAAGCCAGTAATGAGCATAGTTAGCTGTTATACACAGGAGAGAAGGTTTTTCAGTGATGCAAGCAGGAAAGATGTTATTTGTAGGTTTCAAGCCAGAAATAAGCTTACTTTGCAGTTTTAGATAGGAGAGAATGTTTTTCAGTGATTTAAGCAGGAAACAGGCTTTCTGGAGGATTCAAGCCAGTAATGAGGTTAGTTAGCTGTTATACACAAGAGAGAAGGTGTGTCAGTGATTCAAGCAGTAAACAGGCTTTTTGGAGGATTCAAGCTAGAAATGCGCTTAGTTAGCTGTTATACACAGGAGAGAAGGTTTGTCAGTGATGCAACAGGAAAGATGTTATTTGTAGGTTTCAAGCCAGAAATAAGCTTACTTTGCAGTTTTGGACAGGAGAGAAGGTTTATCATTGATTCTAGCAGGAAACAGGCTTTCTGGAGGATTCAAGCCAGCAATGAGGTTAGTTAGCTGTTATACACAGGAGAGAAGGTTTGTCAGTGATTCAAGCAGTAAACAGGCTTTTTGGAGGATTCAAGCCAGTAATGAGGTTAGTTAGCTGTTATCCACAGGAGAGAAGGTTTGTCAGTGATTCAAGCAGTAAACAGGCTTTTGGGAGGTTTCAAGCCAGTAATGAGCATAGTTAGCTTTTATACACAGGAGAGAAGGTTAATCAGTGATTCAAGCAGGAAACAGGCTTTTTGGAGGATTCAAGCCAGTAATGAGGTTAGTTAGCTGTTATACACAGGATAAGCTTACTTTGCAGTTTTAGATAGGAGAGAATGTTTTTCAGTGATTCAAGCAGGAAACAGGCTTTCTGGAGGATTCAAGCCAGTAATGAGGTTAGTTAGCTGTTATCCACAGGAGAGAAGGTTTATCAGTGATTCAAGCAGGAAACAGGCTTTCTGGAGGATTCAAGCCAGTAATGAGGTTAGTTAGCTGTTATCCACTGGAGAGAAGGTTTGTCAGTGATTCAAGCAGTAAACAGGCTTTTGGGAGGTTTCAAGCCAGTAATGAGCATAGTTAGCTGTTATACACAGGAGAGAAGGTTAATCAGTGATTCAAGCAGGAAACAGGCTTTCTGGAGGATTCAAGCTAGAAATGCGCTTAGTTAGCTGTTATACACAGGAGAGAAGGTTTGTCAGTGATGCAACAGGAAAGATGTTATTTGTAGGTTTCAAGCCAGAAATAAGCTTACTTTGCAGTTTTAGATAGGAGAGAAGGTTTATCATTGATTCTAGCAGGAAACAGGCTTTCTGGAGGATTCAAGCCAGTAATGAGGTTAGTTAGCTGTTATACACAGGAGAGAAGGTTTGTCAGTGATTCAAGCAGTAAACAGGCTTTTGGCAGGTTTCAAGCCAATAATGAGCATAGTTAGCTGTTATACACAGGAGAGAAGGTTTTTCAGTGATGCAAGCAGGAAAGATGTTATTTGTAGGTTTCAAGCCAGAAATAAGCTTACTTTGCAGTTTTAGATAGGAGAGAATGTTTTTCAGTGATTTAAGCAGGAAACAGGCTTTCTGGAGGATTCAAGCCAGTAATGAGGTTAGTTAGCTGTTATACACAAGAGAGAAGGTTTGTCAGTGATTCAAGCAGTAAACAGGCTTTTTGGAGGATTCAAGCTAGAAATGCGCTTAGTTAGCTGTTATACACAGGAGAGAAGGTTTATCAGTGATGCAACAGGAAAGATGTTATTTGTAGGTTTCAAGCCAGAAATAAGCTTACTTTGCAGTTTTAGACAGGAGAGAAGGTTTATCATTGATTCTAGCAGGAAACAGCCTTTCTGGAGGATTCAAGCCAGTAATGAGGTTAGTTAGCTGTTATACACAGGAGAGAAGGTTTGTCAGTGATTCAAGCTTGAATCATGTTTTTCAGTGATTCAAGCAGGAAAGCTGTTATTTGTAGGTTTCAAGCCAGAAATAAGCTTACTTTGCAGTTTTAGATAGGAGAGACGGTTTATCAGTGATTCAAGCAGGAAACAGGCTTTTTGGAGGATTCAAGCCAGTGATGAGGTTAGTTAGCTGTTATACACAGGAGAGAAGGTTTTTCAGTGATTCAAGCAGGAAACAGGCTGGATTCAAGCCAGTAATGAGGTTAGTTAGCTGTTATACACAGGAAAGAAGGTTTGTCAGTGATTCAAGCAGTAAATAGGCTTTTTGGAGGATTCAAGCCAGTAATGAGGTTAGTTAGCTGTTATACACAGGAAAGAAGGTTTGTCAGTGATTCAAGCAGGAAACAGGCTTTTGGCAGGTTTCAAGCCAGTAATGAGCATAGTTAGCTGTTATACACAGGAGAGAAGGTTTTTCAGTGATGCAAGCAGGAAAGATGTTATTTGTAGGTTTCAAGCCAGAAATAAGCTTACTTTGCAGTTTTAGATAGGAGAGAATGTTTTTCAGTGATTCAAGCAGGAAACAGGCTTTCTGGAGGATTCAAGCCAGTAATGAGGTTAGTTAGCTGTTATCCACAGGAGAGAAGGTTTTTCAGTGATGCAAGCAGGAAAGATGTTATTTGTAGGTTTCAAGCCAGAAATAAGCTTACTTTGCAGTTTGAGATAGGAGAGAAGGTTTATCAGTGATTCTAGCAGGAAACAGGCTTTCTGGAGGATTCAAGCCAGTAATGAGGTTAGTTAGCTGTTATACACAGGAAAGAAGGTTTGTCAGTGATTCAAGCAGTAAACAGGCTTTTTGAACGTTTCAAGCCAGTAATGAGGTTAGTTAGCTGTTATACACAGGATAAGCTTACTTTGCAGTTTTAGATAGGAGAGACGGTTTATCAGTGATTCAAGCAGGAAACAGGCTTTTTGGAGGATTCAAGCCAGTAATTACGTTAGTTAGCTGTTATCCACAGGAGAGAAGGTTTGTCAGTGATTCAAGCAGTAAACAGACTTTTGGGAGGTTTCAAGCCAGTGATGAGGTTAGTTAGCTGTTATACACAGGAGAGAAGGTTTTTCAGTGATTCAAGCAGGAAACAGGCTGGATTCAAGCCAGTAATGAGGTTAGTTAGCTGTTATACACAGGAAAGAAGGTTTGTCAGTGATTCAAGCAGTAAACAGGCTTTTTGGAGGATTCAAGCCAGTAATGAGGTTAGTTAGCTGTTATACACAGGAAAGAAGGTTTGTCAGTGATTCAAGCAGTAAACAGGCTTTTTGAAGGTTTCAAGCCAGTAATGAGGTTAGTTAGCTGTTATACACAGGATAAGCTTACTTTGCAGTTTTAGATAGGAGAGAAGGTTTTTCAGTGATGCAAGCAGTAAACAGGCTTTTGGCAGGTTTCAAGCCAGTAATGAGCATAGTTAGCTGTTATACACAGGAGAGAAGGTTTTTCAGTGATGCAAGCAGGAAACAGGCTTTCTGGAGGATTCAAGACAGTAATGAGGTTAGTTAGCTGTTATCCACAGGAGAGAAGGTTTGTCAGTGATTCAAGCAGGAAACAGGCTTTCTGGAGGATTCAAGCTAGAAATGCGCTTAGTTAGCTGTTATACACATGAGAGAAGGTTTGTCAGTGATTAAAGCTTGAGTCATGTTTTTCAGTGATTCAAGCAGGAAAGATGTTATTTGTAGGTTTCAAGCCAGAAATAAGCTTACTTTGCAGTTTTAGATAGGAGAGACGGTTTATCAGTGATTCAAGCAGGAAACAGGCTTTTTGGAGGATTCAAGCCAGTGATGAGGTTAGTTAGCTGTTATACACAGGAGAGAAGGTTTTTCAGTGATTCAAGCAGGAAACAGGCTGGATTCAAGCCAGTAATGAGGTTAGTTAGCTGTTATACACAGGAAAGAAGGTTTGTCAGTGATTCAAGCAGTAAATAGGCTTTTTGGAGGATTCAAGCCAGTAATGAGGTTAGTTAGCTGTTATACACAGGAAAGAAGGTTTGTCAGTGATTCAAGCAGGAAACAGGCTTTTTGAAGGTTTCAAGCCAGTAATGAGGTTAGTTAGCTGTTATACACAGGATAAGCTTACTTTGCAGTTTTAGATAGGAGAGAAGGTTAATCAGTGATTCAAGCAGGAAACAGGGTTTCTGGAGGATTCAAGCTAGAAATGAACTTAGTTAGCTGTTATACACAGGAGAGAAGGTTTTTCAGTGATGCAAGCAGTAAACAGGCTTTTGGCAGGTTCCAAGCCAGTAATGAGCATAGTTAGCTGTTATAGTTTTTAAGGTTTTACTCCAGAGTTTCCTCAGGGGGGTCCTCCACGCTGGGAGCTGAGTCCGGGCTGCTGCTGGGGGTGCTGTCCTCGGGTCCCTTCGGCCTGACCAGCTGTTGTCTGTCAGGGTCGGAGGGCCTTGGCACTGGCGCCCCCCGTGGCACGGTCTGTGACTCCTCCCAGCGTGGATGGCCCCAATGACGGCGCTTCCTCAATTCTCAGTGCCTTGCCATGTCTCCCTGTTGCCGTTATTGTGCATGTGTGTGTATGTGGGTGCGTGGGTGTGTGGGTGTGCGTATGGAGGGTGGGAGGTGTCTACCTTATTGTTTTTATTTTTGTGTAAAGCACTTTGTGCTGCGCACTCAGTGTATGAAAAGTGCTTTATAAATAAAGATTGATTGATTGATTGATTGATTATACACAGGAGAGAAGGTTTTTCAGTGATGCAAGCAGGAAACAGGCTTTTTGGAGGATTCAAGCCAGTAATGAGGTTAGTTAGCTGTTATCCACAGGAGAGAAGGTTTGCCAGTGATTCAAGCAGTAAACAGGCTTTTGGGAGGTTTCAAGCCAGTAATGAGCATAGTTAGCTGTTATACACAGGAGAGAAGGTTAATCAGTGATTCAAGCAGGAAACAGGCTTTCTGGAGGATTCAAGCTAGAAATGAGCTTAGTTAGCTGTTATACACAGGAGAGAAGGTTTTTCAGTGATTCAAGCAGGAAACAGGCTGGATTCAAGCCAGTAATGAGGTTAGTTAGCTGTTATACACAGGAAAGAAGGTTTGTCAGTGATTCAAGCAGTAAACAGGCTTTTTGAAGGTTTCAAGCCAGTAATGAGGTTAGTTAGCTGTTATACACAGGATAAGCTTACTTTGCAGTTTTAGATAGGAGAGAAGGTTAATCAGTGATTCAAGCAGGAAACAGGGTTTCTGGAGGATTCAAGCTAAAAATGAACTTAGTTGTTATACACAGGAGAGAAGGTTTTTCAGTGATGCAAGCAGTAAACAGGCTTTTGGCAGGTTTCAAGCCAGTAATGAGCATAGTTAGCTGTTATACACAGGAGAGAAGGTTTTTCAGGGATGCAAGCAGGAAAGATGTTATTTGTAGGTTTCAAGCCAGAAATAAGCTTACTTTGCAGTTTTAGATAGGAGAGAATGTTTTTCAGTGATTCAAGCAGGAAACAGGCTGGATTCAAGCCAGTAATGAGGTTAGTTAGCTGTTATACACAGGAAAGAAGGTTTGTCAGTGATTCAAGCAGTAAACAGGCTTTTTGGAGGATTCAAGCCAGTAATGAGGTTAGTTAGCTGTTATACACAGGAGAGAAGGTTAATCAGTGATTCAAGCAGGAAACAGGCTTTCTGGAGGATTCAAGCTAGAAATGAGCTTAGTTAGCTGTTATACACAGGAGAGAAGGTTTTTCAGTGATTCAAGCAGGAAACAGGCTGGATTCAAGCCAGTAATGAGGTTAGTTAGCTGTTATACACAGGAAAGAAGGTTTGTCGGTGATTCAAGCAGGAAACAGGCTTTCTGGAGGATTCAAGCTAGAAATGAGCTTAGTTAGCTGTTATACACAGGAGAGAAGGTTTTTCAGTGATGCAAGCAGTAAACAGGCTTTTGGGAGGTTTCAAGCCAGTAATGAGCATAGTTAGCTGTAATACACAGGAGAGAAGGTTAATCAGTGATTTAAGTAGGAAACAGGCTTTCTGGAGGATTCAAGCCAGTAATGAGGTTAGTTAGCTGTTATACACAGGAGAGAAGGTTTGTCAGTGATTCAAGCAGTAAACAGGCTTTTTGGATGTTTCAAGCCAGTAATGAGGTTAGTTAGCTCTATAAAGTTAGCACAGTTGTAGTTACAGAGGCAAATAGGTCCTTGACTGTGTGTTGAACATGCTGACAGCAGCTACATTTTGGATTTTTCCCATTAACAAGTGTGTCTTTGTACTAGAATTTTTACACAATGAGATGGTCAGGTGGGAGGCATTTGATGAAATGACATGACACGGAATGACCAATTGCTTCCCTCGTCTATCTGGTCTGGTCCTCTGGGTCTTCTTGCCAATTCGGGTCCAAGGCAGTGCTGAAACAATCAAATGGAATCCTGCATACAAAATTAATGTAATTAGTTTCAAGGCCAGGTGCATAAAGAATACAAATCATACATTGTGTAGCTGTCCAACTCACCTTTTGATCCTTCAAGTCAAAATAATAATAATAATAGCAGCATAATACAGTTATTCCTGACCTGGTTCTTCCATGTCAGCATCAAGGCATTGGGGTCATTCTGGGCCATTTCATCTCCCCACCCTGACCATCACAGAATTTCTTGAAATAATTCTAGTATAGAGACACACTTGTTAATAGGAAAAATCCAAAATATTACGTCTCTACTGTTGACAGTTTTGTCATGAAACATCATTGAATGAAGGGTAATTTAGACGTTTTTGTTGGCATCATACTCTGAAAAGCCATTTTTAAACGCAATACCTGGAAAACTATCTCACCTGTGGCCTTCAACATTTCTACAGTGTATATCTGTTACTAATAGCCTCCAGACATGGAATATCAGGGGTGTAGCTCAATGATAACCTAGTATGGTATGTACTTAAAATGAAGCTTGTCGAAATGAAGTAGCAAATTTAAAGAGTGGCTGAGCTCTCATTTTTGCAGATAAAAGACTTCTATCACTTCTGCCTGGTGTTAGCTTAAACATTCTACAAAATATGGTTTCTCTCAGATGATTAGTGATGGTGAGATGAAGCCTCATGAAACATCAAAGCCTCTCAGCTGGATGAACCACCAAAATGGTTCAACGCCAAAGCTTCAAATATGTACGCTAGGGACACCTAGTGGTGAATGAAATTATGAAGAAAGTTAAAGAGTTTCCAGTCAATCTAACATAAGATGTTTGCTATATGTGCCGATCTAACATCAAATCATTTGAGAATTAAAGTAATCTTGGTGATACATGTGTGTGAGTGTGCCTTTCATAAATAGTTCTGAACTCAAGGTAGAAAATAAGTCATTTGGTAAACCACAGACTTGGATTTGAACCTACAACACTTTGATAATGTGTCTCAGTCCTTAGACACTACACCACCTGAAACATGAGATAGGAGTAATATTTATAAAGATATATAATAATAATCATTTGTAATATGGATGCATGGGGGTGGATCGTTGCAGCTCTATCCTAGATTCGTCCTTGCAACACTTTGACAACAAGTCTAACTTCTTAACCACTACACCACTGCCTCTTTGAAGTATGGTCAGCAGTAGTAATAATTACAATGTGTATAATAATAATGATAAAGTGATATATTAGTCAAAGTGGTAGGCCTACACTTCAATTGCACCTTCGATTTGAACCTACAATGCTTTGATAATGTGCCCAATATTATAATAATGATGTATAAGAATATATAAGAATAATTAATAATAATACTGATATGCCCACGAGTTAGTATTCGTGTATGAGGCATTTTTATAGTCATAATGTCCCGCCAATTGTAAACCTGTATCACCGCGGTACCTGTATCACGAAAAAGTAGCCCGAAACGAAGCCTCGCTCGTAATATGCTACGTCATCTTGCCGAGGTGAATCAGATCTCGACACGGAGCTTCGTTGGGGGAGGAGCAGAAATTCTCGACACATGCCTCGAAGCCTCGACGCAAACCATAACATCACTACAGATGATTAGTTTCACGAATATTAAGGCTCAAAATGGAAGTAAACACATCTTTGCCCAACTTCAGAGCCATATTCCAAAAAACTGACAAGTATCAGGTCCAAACTTACTTTTTTTGAAAGATCATATTCTTGTTAAAATCATATTAAAAAATCAGGAGGGTGTTTTGCCTCAATTTGTGGCAGTGATTTTTTAAAATCCTGATATTGGTGGGGTTTTTGTGGCCGTTTTTGTTACCGCATGTCCTAACAGCCTATTAGTAAACATCACAGCAGGGCAATTCAATTGTGTTTTTTAACCATTTACCAAAGACTTACATTTGACTAAATGCTACTGATAAATTTAGCCTTACGAAAACATTAAAATGTAGCACAGTTGTAGTTACAGAGGCAATAGGTCCTTGAATGTGAGTTGAACATGCTGAAAGCAGCTACATTTGGGATTTTTCTTGTTAACAAGTGTGTCTTTGTGCTAGAATTTTTACATACTGAGATGGTCAGGTGGGAGGCATTTGATGAAATGACATGACACGGAATGACCTATTGCTTCCCTCGTCTCTCTGGTCTGGTCCTGGGGGTCCTGAGGGTCCTGGGGGTCCTCTGGGTCTCCTTGCCAATTCGGGTCCAAGGCAGTGCTGAAACAATCAAATGGAATCCTGCATACAAAATTAACGTAATTTGTTTCAAGGCCAGGTGCATAAAGAATACAAATCATACATTGTGTAGCTGTCCAACTCACCTTTTGATCCTTCAAGTCCACCATAGGGAGGTTGTGTTGCTGGTGGACCCAGCAGGTCCAGAGGACACTATTACCTGTTGAATGAACCCCGACTAGAATCCACTAGGAGGAACATTCCTACTTACCTCATTTGTCCTGTTTGTACGGGACATAACAGCTCAGCATAGGACACACGTGATCAGTTGTGTCCTGCCCGTCCTGTAATGGCCTGTGATATCCAGAACAGGACAAGAGAGCACAGCGCAGGACATCACAAGACAGAACAGGACATCACACGACAGGGCAGGACATCACAAGACAGGACAGAACAGGACATCACAGGACAGGACATCACACATATTGTTACCCTACAGAGCCCTAACGTGCAATATATCTCCACACTTTTCATAGTAAATAACCTTCTGTATATAATGTACATAGCCCATTGCCTCTCTATATCTTTATTAATCTAAATCCTCTTGTCTTTTGTCTGTCTATTGTTTTTTATACCAGTATTTTTAGTATTTATCGTTTTTTTATTGCTTGTACATCTCTTGCTACTGTGACAAGTGAATTTCCCCGATGTGGGATCAATAAAGTCTATCCTATCGTACACGACAGGGCAGGACATCACAAGACAGGGCAGGACATCACAAGACAGGACAGAACAGGACATCACAGGACAGGACATCACACGACAGGGCAGGACATCACAAGACAGGACATCACACGACAGGGCAGGACATCACAAGACAGGACATCACACGACAGGGCAGGACATCACAAGACAGGGCAGGACATCACAAGACAGGACATCACACGACAGGGCAGGACATCACAAGACAGGACAGGACATCACAGGACAGGACATCACAGGACAGGGCAGGACATCACAGGACAGGACTGGACAGAACAGGACATCACGGGACAGAACAGGACGGGACATTACAGGACAGGACGGGACAGAACAGGACAGGATGGGACAAGATATCACAGGACAGGACATTACAGGACGGGACAGAACAGGACATCACGGGACAGAACAGGAGGGTACATTACAGGACAGGATGGGACAGGATATCACAGGACAGGACGGGACATTACAGGACAGAACATCACAACAGAGACAGGACATGACAGGACAGGACGGGACATTACAGGACAGGGCAGGACATCACAAGACAGGACGGGGCATTACAGGACAGGGCATCAAAGGACAGGGCGGGACATTACAGGCCATTTTGTTGTCAACGCATTGGAAATAGTATTACAGCTGCGTTTTTACAGATGTATCACCAAGAAATGACACACAGTTATGAATAGGCCTACGATGGGAAATGGCTGATTTTAGTGGTGAACACTAAAAATGACAAAAGGGTTAAAATCCTCAAAATGATTGAATGTTTGGTAGTTTTGAGCAGGGCGGAAGTTGTTTAAAAGATTTACGCAAAAAAAAAGTAGAAAAAAATATTAATCGGTTCAATTTTTATAGCAGATTTGGAGGTGGACATTTTTGTCCCTAGTGGCCAATTAGGGTAGTAAATTAAAGTGGTGCCTAATAAAACGTATAGAAACGAAACACTACAACACTACAGAGAAAAATAAACACTACAGCGAAAAACAAACACTACATCCTAGTATATTAAACCATAAAACACAAGATTGTTAAAAAACGCCTAATCAGCGCTTCTTTGGAGGGCTGCCTCCCAGCTCTCCAGCAGTTCTCTTATGCCCGCCACCGCTACGCTGTCTGTTCCTCTCTAGCATAAGGGCCTGCAAGTTCTTAACCCACTTCTGCTCTTTGCGCGTTGAGAACAGCCTAAATTTATCGAGACTTCCCTGGGGGTTTGAGGTGGAGGCAACAGGTGACGAGCTAGGGGCTGAGGCTGTCACAGGGGAACTAGCTACTAAGGGTCTACTAAGGCTGATCTTTGTCAGAGGATCAGGAGCTACAGGAGTCATGGGGTCCTCTTGTGGCAGGGGGGAGAGGTCGGGGGAGAGTTAAGGGAAGAAACTGAGGGGGGAGATATTGTTGATTAAAAATCAAAAAATGAGGGTTTGAATGAAAATTTGAATGAAATTATTAATGATCAGAGCAGCTGGGCACTCAACAGTTATTTGGGTGTTTATACACTTCAGGTTGGTCAAAAGTCTGTCAGCTGAAATACTTCTCAGTTTGTCTTGGTCGATGTCAGCTGTGCGTCATCAGTGAAACTTGGCGCTTTTCATCTGAAATGGCCACAGCGACCTTCTGACCCCACAACTCATCATCATCATCGCGGGCACGCGCTGCAGGATACGGTGTCATCGCGGAGGCAGCACACACAGTCACATCCACTCAGTTAACGGATCTCTCTGGTCCCTCGAAGACAAAAGAGCCCAACAAGCAGCGACGCGCATCTCGGTGGACGTCCGGCCAGTTCAGGACAGTTGGAAATATTCACGGATTCAAACTTCCGGGATCAATAAATCTGAAGTGAAACGTTTTTCAAACACAAATGATGCCTCTGTCTAGAGCTGTGCGATATTACGATATATATCGTAGTACGATATAAAAATGCCTACCGTAGGATATAACCCTCTGTCGTTTATATCGTTAATTTTAACGTGTAGGCTACTTGTTTAGCACTGTTGCTACACGCATTTCCACTGCATGCGTCTCCGCTGCGTTGCGTCTCCGCCACGCCAGCGGAGCAGATACGTTTCACTTTAGTCTATGGGTCAATCCCCACCAGGTCCGCTGCGCTGCGTGTCCGCTGCGTCTCAGCTCCGGCAGTCCGCAGCTCTCCGCAACAAATACGGACTTCTATTTCTGGCGGATGCCGGACCACGGCGCAGCAATTCAGCACAGGGCAAATATAGCGAAGCAGGAAGTTTGGTACATACTCAACAATAAAACTTTTCAAAATAAAACACTTGTGTTAATAAAACCACTTGACTACGTCAAAAAAAGTCTTGTACTCCTTCCTTGGGAACACTGACCTTTGTATCGCTTGGTTGCTGTGTTTACACATATCTTTAACTGCAGCGCGCGATTACGTATTTATCACGAACGACGGACTGTGCCGTGGCGGACACAAGCGCATCCTGTGGGGATTGGCGGACGGCGGACCGAAGCCAGATCGGAGACGCACCGCAGCGGAGACGCATGCAGTGGAAATTGGGCGTCGTTAACGTACACTACGGTTGTGATTTAATACGCCGTGTAAAGCACAACTCAATGTCGGAATGACCGTTGGATATCCAAATTTTGAGTTCAAAACAAGTTCTGAAGGCGAATGTAACTGCAGCAACGCTACTGCGTTGTGGTAGCATTTTTACGTCACCCGCAAACGTCACCTGTTTACGGCGCTGGTCGTAGTAGTGCTGAGATGTGATTGATTTATTTATACATATATATAGATATATATATATAATTCTAAGACAAATTACTATATCGGGATATATATCGTTATCGGGATATAAAATTAGCTATATCGGGATATAACATTTTGTCCATATCGCACAGCACTACCTCTGTCCCACATTAATATCATAGACTACGAGCTACAAGGACCAAAACCCCCATTTTTTACATAAATAAGCGTCCTCCGAGCTGGATGGAGAACATTGATCTCTATGCACACAAGACAAGAGCAAGACGCTCTAACAAATATCAATAACTCCACTGAACCTGAAAAAAAAAAAGATCATACTATGCCTGCATGACTGTGATATGATTATCATTGTGGTGAGGCCTGGCTCAGGTTAAACCCTTTGTAAAACATGAATGAATACAACAAATGGAAGCTATTTATTTTTAAATGTATTTTAAATAGAACAGTATAAAACAGTAGTGCAACAGCAACTTAACTAAATAAATACAGGAATAATTATTAAAAAAAATAAAATAAAGTGCAGCCACAATATTGTAAAATAAAAAGGCATTTAAATTTTAAATAGAACAGTATAAAACATTAGTGCAACAGCAACTTAACTAAATAAATATAGGAATAATTATTAAAAAAAATAACTCCACTGGTACACAGTACAGAGACTTCAAAATCACTATACAAATGGTTTAATAACAGTGGAGTTATTGATGAATAGAATGATATTAATGATTAATACCATTAAAAAATCACCAGAATTATAAAAAGGCACATATTTTCAAAACAGCTAGTATGACCATGAGGAGACCCTTGGTGTGTGTAGTTATTTTGGGGGTTTTGGTCCTTGTAGCTCATAGTCTATGATATTAATGTGGGACAGAGGCATCATTTGTATTTGAAAACGTATTTGAACCGAACTGTCCGGCCGACGTCACAGTTACGTCGTTCCCATGGCTCGCAACTAAAACCCATGTTTGGCATTTTATAAGATATGGCCCCTGTGCCATCTTTGTTCACAAATCTCCATGTAAGATGTGGAAGATTTGAAGCCTTCAAACCAAAACAACACAACTTTCCGACCACCACACTTCATATGACAACACTACACGGCTCTCCCGCCATATTTAACACATTCTGTCCCACAAATATTTAATTTACACTAAGACATCCTCGAGCGAGTGTCTGCTTTCACCAAATGTGGGTTTTCCCACCAGTCCTCGTGAACTGATGTGGACTGTTCACTGTCAAACTCCAAAAGTGACACTGATTGACTGACAAAGATGTGTAGCACATTATGGAGTAACATTATGGAATAACATTCTAAAAAAGGGGTTTGCAGGCAGACATGACAGGGTAAAGAGTGCAGGAAAGTGAGGGCAAACGGTCTGTGTGTGTGTGTGTCTGTGTCTGTGTGTGTGTCTGTGTCTGTGTGTGTGCGTGTCTGTGTGCATGTGTGTGGGGGGGCATGTTTCTGTGTGTCTCTGTGTATTCGGGTCAAATTGACCCAAATACCATATGAAGAATGTAAATGTGTGGGAATATATATAAATATAATGTATTTTCATGTTCTTGTATTGTCGTCATGTATTTTTCCGACACTGTGACAGAACATCAAATCATCTTCCACTAATGCAGATTCACTCATTGGCTTTACGCTCCACATACAGGGGGGGGGTGATGGATTGATTATCGATTAAAAAGCAAATCAATACAAGAAAAAACCACAGGGTGATGTCACACGACGCCAGAGCTAAACGCTACATTAGCAGTATTGAACTTTCAGTCTGCAGAAGTATGTTATGGACACTCAGGATATTCCTTTACCCATTCTCGCCTTTAAGTTCTCTCACTGGGAGAGGACCCCTTCATGGACTGTGGGAAATGTGGTTTCATGGGGAATATTTCAGTAGTGTATTAATGCTGGAGTGATATTAGGGGTTTAATTATCATCCAGGGTGGGGGGTAGTGTTGCCGGCCTTATGGGTAACCTGCGTATGTGACGTGAGGTGTGATGGAAAGCGTAGTCCCCGTGGATCTGTGTGTATGTGAGAAGCCGCTGCTCCCTCGCTGCAGCCGGTGAAGTTGATGTACAGATGAGTGTTGTTAGCCGAAGTGTATTAGATGAGCTCAAGATTACAGCCTCACAAGACTGCAGCGTTTGTCCTCTTGTAGACGACTCAATGAAAGCCTCTGGTTGGACGGTGAAGGATCTCTCCTGTCATTCTGGTAGTGTCACCCAGACACTACAAATGCGGGTCACCAGCTGAACAAGCCAAGGTCATGTTAGCATCCACAGCATGCTCCCAACTAGGGTTCAGGGCCGATAAGCTGGAAAGGTAACACACCGTAACAACAGTGTTTACGGAGGCTTCTGGTTGGACCTATAACAACACACGCCGACCACAAGGTGGTGCTGTTTTCCTGCTATCTGAAGTTATCTGAGGGCTTTATGACATCTGTAGGATGTATGTTTAGAATAAGTTATAAGGTTGTTTATATATAGAAGTTACTCAAAGTGGTCCAAGATTCCATGATGATGTGATGTGAAACTATTTGAATTTGAAAACTGCAGCAAAGTGACTGAGAACAATGATTTTACACGTTTGAGTCCACTCAATGTTTTCAGCTTCTATCATTTCTTACATCCAACATTAAAGACAGAGACCAATCGTAAACGTAGACAGACTATTGACTTTTTATTGGAGGAACTGTTTTGGTGGTCTGATGATGTACTGTAGACGCTGGAGATGTCTCTTTAAGCTGCCACTTCCCAGAATGCTCTCTGCCAACTGGTCAGCTGGTTGCTCACAGCTGGAACAAAAAATGTGCTACAATGTGACCTGACGTAGCATGAGTGTTCTTAAACAACGTTAACAAGTGAGGCAAAGGTTAGAGGAAATGTTTCCATGAACTAAGACACGACCAGCAGACAGTTTGTCACGTACCTGTTTACCAGCGGGGTGCAGATGGCAGCACCTCTCATAAGCAGAAGTCTGGACACGTCTCTGGAGGAGAGCATCTTCTCTGGAGCTTAGACGCTCTGCTGCTTTGCTGCTGGTGAGGAGACAGACAGACTTCATAGAACTGGACCTGATGGACCTGAAGAGAAAGGACAAGAAGAACAGAAAACACCAGACTTAGAGCAGCAGTGGGGAGCAACGCAAAAACGCAGGAAACTTACAGAATCTACAGAGACATTTTAAAGACGTGTGCTTACATAAAGTCAATGCAACATAATCAAGTTCACATACTTTGATGCCTCGCTGTGCTCGTCCATGTTCTCTGTGGACACGTGGCTTCCCTCATCTTCCTCTGTGGGCGCTTGCTCATCTTTCTCATCCTTTGGCTTCTTTATGAATGAAAAAACACATTTCATTGATTTGTTAAATTGACTTCATGAAGAAAACAAAGGTAAAGGTATAAGATCAAGCATAATAATAATAATATTAATAATAATAGCGGCATAATACAATTATTCCTTACCTGGTTCTTCCATGTCAGTATCAAGTCATTGCTTCCCTCGTCTCTATGGTCTGGTCCTGGGGGTCCTGAGGGTCCTAGGGGTTCCTCTGGGTCTTCTTGCCAATTCGGGTCCGAGGCAGTGCTGAAGACAATCAAATGGAATCCTACATACAAAATGAATGTAATTAGTTTCAAGGCCAGGTGCATAAAGAATACAAATAATACATTAGCTGTGTCCCAATTCAGGGTCTGCAGCCTTCGGAGGACCCAGCCTACGCGGTCTACGGAGGCAACGCCTTCGGAGACTCCTCCGAAGGCTGGGTCAACCGTCTGTAAATGGGACGGTCTAACCTAGGGAGCATTTCCTGATTGCGTCGCAACGTCATCACTTCTGCCGGCTAAGCCCGGGAAAAACACCGGTCAAAACAAAAATACGACAGACGAACATGATGGAGAGTTTTTAAAAAATATATATATTTTTTTTTCTTTTAATTTAATTAAATTTGTATTTTTTTGAGCAAGAGGAGAGGTGGCTGCGGCGACACCGCGGCTGCTTTTTTTATTTTTTATCTCCGGCTGGGAGAGAGCCGTGGGGAGGTAACGTTAAAGCTGTTATTTTAACCCATATTAATGTTCATACATAGCTAGCGGCGTAGTACGTGGTAATTAATATACCCGTTAATAAATTATACCGCTAAGTGACGAGCCATATTACGTATAGATTGACATGGATAATGTCATTTAACCATAAGACTTAATACAGGGTTCATACAGGTGCTTAAAATGTAAAATCTTTGAAAATGCTGTAATTTTAATGCTGTTTTTCAAGGTCTGAAAAGTGCTTGAAATTTAGTCTAAATGCTTGGCTTATAAAGTGATAAATTGAATAGTAAAATGTGTACGAACCCTGTTAATAACCCCGACTTAATTCAATATTTTATTCTTGCCTCTTTTAAACATTTTAGTGACATGGCATCCGTCGATTGCATCAGCCCTGCAAACCCCGATGATGGACGATGTGGTGGACAGTGGAGACCAGGGTCCTTATTGTGGCATCCCATCCAGTACAGAAGCACCACCAGGGACTCCTGCTCAGTCAATACTGTATATATTGTTCTCTGTAAATAGTTATTTCTGATTATCTTTTGTAAATAGTTCTACATGTTAAGAACACCCACTTGTCAATAGTTATTGTAACTTTGTAAATATTTGTTAATTACACAAAAAATAAATTATTTTCTTGTCACTGAAAAGCAGTTCAAAAGTTGACTTTAGTTGTAAATAAGAAATGGAACAGATAATGTTACAAGGTTATGAGATTTTAATTTAACTATATACAATATTTGGAAAAGAAAATGGAACAATACAATATTTTTAATTAACAATTTTTAACAAAATTACAAATCAACACAGAACTTAATCGAACAGAAAAAAAACATCCACCACCCCCCAAAAAATTCAACGCCTCTCAACCATTCTCTCCAATAAACTAAAAAATCTCTCCATCCTCTCTCTTTCTCCTTTCCTCGCTCTCCCTCTGTAACTTCATGTCCTCCCTGATCAAATCCAGCAAGTCATCTGTTTTCCTCTTTCTTGCTGCTGTCGGTGGCCCTGTGTTCTTGGCCGGTCGTTCTCATCCCGGACCCGGAGTTTGATCAAATCCTCAGTCTGCTCCTTGCTCTCTACAACAAAACGACATGTAAAGCACATTTCCTGTTATGTCAACATGCAAAATTATTGTACGATATAATAACGATATTAACAGTAATAATGATCCTAAGGTTAGCTCTGTATTCAATCCAAACGTTTACAGTTTTACAGCCTAGAAATACAGCGGGGCTCACAACCCATCGTTAACGTTATATATTCAGCTGCGAGAGGAGCGGACTGTAGCCTACACAACTTACAACGAGAACAAATTAACTTAACAGCTCCACGGTTACAATAAGATATACGTTACCATCGGAGCTTGTAACATTTGAAAGTGAAGGGTTTTAGGCTTACGTTACGTTTAAAGGCTAACGTTAACTGAGCTCCTCTATCAACAGCCTTAAGCTACATCACGTAGCTGGCCCTACATTCCGGTGGCTACACGTATTAGCATTATTAACTTAACGCATTTTAACACTTAAATGTGTTTTAAGGCCCCTTGAACGTCGGACGTTAAGCAAAAACCCGTTACTTACATTTAAATGTGTATTCGGCACTGCTACCGGTGCCGGAGCTGCTGCCGTCTTTCGCCGCCATTGTTGGTTGAACAGCGGCGCGCAAAGCATCTTGGGATATGGGAGGCCGCGAAGGATAGCAGCGGTGCATCCTCCGAATACGGGGGAAAGGAGGACACATTTGTCGGCCGCATTTGGAGGAGCCTTCGAATTTAGACGAATTGGGACAGCCTTCGCGCAGCTCTGTGACGTAAGCGGCCTTCGAATGCAGCCTCCGAAGGCTGCAGACCCTGAATTGGGACACAGCTATTGTGTAGCTGTCCAACTCACCTTTTGATCCTTCAAGTCCACCACAGGGAGGTTGTGTTGCTGGTGGACCATCAGGTCCAGAGGACACTATTACCTGTTGAATGAACCCCGACTAGAATCCACTAGGAGGAACATTCTTACTTACCTCATTTGTCCTGTTTGTACGGAACAGCTCAGCATAGGACATCACATCACATCAGAGACAGGACATCGCAGGGCAGGTTATGGCATCACCTCTTCATGGTCCACTATGGTCCTATGGTTATAAGTGCTCTACACCTCCACAGAGCACCAGACCTGCTTGGTGACTGGGTCGGCCACTGAGCATTGTGAGACCGCCACTTTACCCGAGGCTGGCTGTATGCCCAACGCTGCCCTGCTCAGATGCCTGCGCTGGGGTTTTGGCAGATACGGTGTCCGATACGATACTGCTTTACCTTGACAACAAGTAAAAGAAAAGAGAAATGTGACTCAGGACGTAAATTATAAACTCAGATTGCAGATTGTATAACAACCTGGTCTCACAGACATCCGTGAAATGGCCACGGCCCGTCCGTGAAATGGCCACGGACCGTTAACTCAAAATCCGTGACACTATAACGGAAACACCCGAAATTCCGTGAAATGACCACGCAAATCACGCCAACGCAAATCAATGCCACTGACCACCCGTGGTCTACACACGGATTGCCCCTTTCAGTGACAAGTACAGATCTCACTCGATGGACGTGCTTTCTGACTTGGAAACGCAACATTTGAAGCAATATTTAGTTCATTTTCAACACCAATATATCACCCTGACCCTCACAGTTGTTGAAGGCTCAGCTTGTTGTCCTGTCATCATTAAACGTCAGTTTAACTCTGTTCCCTTTGCGAGATTGTGTGACAGAGACGCGGACAGCGACATTCCGTTACAGAGACACGGACGGCGAGGTTCCGGTTCCGTGACATAAAAACGGACAGCGAGATTCTGTGACAGATACACGGGCAGCGAGATAACGTGATAGAGACACGGACGGCGAGGTTCACATCCGCTGAAAATGTTCAGGCGCCGACGCAATGCCGAAAGGGAGCCTGTTGAAACAGTACCGGCCATAGGGAGTTATGAAGGTCGCCAGCAGTGCTGACTCTCTGGCCAGGGGTATCTGCCAGAATCCGGATCGTGCGTCAAGCTTCGAAAAGACCTTTGCTCCAGACAGTTGTGCCAGAGTCAGATCGACGGATGGTAGAATGTGACGCTCTCGTTTCACCCATTTGTTGAGGTGGGTGAGATCATGGGCCTCCATGTATTTACATATTTGGAGAGTTGTCTCCCATTTTGTTTTGGTTTATACACATGAGAGGCAGAGTAAAGAGTGGAGCCGCAATAGCTTTGGCTTGTTGAACAGGAGATTCCACTTGAGTTGTAATTGTAACCATTTTGTCAAGCGTCAGATCCAGCTTGAGCAAAATCCTTTCCCTAATGTGTCAGGCCTCGGCTTGGATGGAGGACTCAGGAGCAGAATTAGGTCAATTAGAGCAGGCTTTTATTGTGAAATTTGTTTTCTTCACTTGAACTCTTAAGCAAGGTGACAAACAAATAGGCTATAAATCACAGTATCTAAACTGCGGGCTGAGAAAACAACAAAAAGCACAACAAAATGAGGCAAAAAAAGGACTAAGATCTAAACTACTCTGGCTCACTCGGCTATGAAAACGTATAACAAAATGTCACTCCAATCGGAGGCTATAAACAAATTACTCTCTCGACTAGCTATGAAAATGAATGAAACAAAAGAGGCACTCCACTGGAGGCAAACAAATGGCTATGAACTAGACTTGAAATACACTGACAGAAATTACAAACAAAAAGTCACTAACTTAAGAGGGTCAAGAAAAGAAATACAAACTTTGATTCTTGGCATGAACAAGGCTGTGAATGAGAGCTGGAGTGCGTGACGAACACTCTGGCACAGAACAAGGGGAGAAACTATAAGACACATCAGGTGAGAGAACACAGGTGGAAACAATTAGGGATTAGCAGAGATGTCACACTGGTGGCACATGAGGAAGGGCAAGTGACCTGAAACGAGAGGAGAGTTACTTTTCAAAATAAAACAGGAAGTTCATGAGACACAAAACCCAGGACAAGACACCTCTCAAAACTTGTGTGTGACATAATGTCGGGATTGACCACACGTTCAATTGGCAGGTCACATATAATTTATTCCATTTTATCATCAAATCTACATCTTGAAGCAAGGTTGCGCAAAGCAGCCACATACTGTGTGGAGGTGGAGCGAGGCTTCAAGGCTTTAAATTGCTCCTGCCTTTTCAGCTGGGTGGTCAGTAGATATTGGCCTTACCAGTATTTACTTTCCGTTATCTATTGTGTCCATTCCTGTATATGACATGGCCAAGGAACCTGGTTATGACAGTATGGTTAAATTTATGGCTCAGAAATATCCAGAACCAATTACAACTGCGAGTTAGAGCAGTGCATACAATATATCAAGCAGAAAAGTGTGAGAGGTTGTGCACTAAAAAGCAAATTTCTAAACCTAACCCAAGGGCGAAACAGCTTGTTGAACAGTTATGGTTATGCCTACAGGGGTGTGAAACCCTGTGCCCTTTTCCTTTCCTCTGCAGAGCATCAAGAACAGGAAGAGGAAGACCAGTTTGTGGTTTGAAAATCGAAAATCAGCTTTTTTTGACTGCCACTCGCTGCTGGATATACTTATCTGCAACAGCACATGCAGTTTAACAACTCAAATGAGTGTGAAACAGGGTGGGACTGTGGCAGATATCTGTGGTGACGGGTGAGGGTTTTACCATCCTCTAACACATCCAAATTCAATGTACCCACCACAAGGCTAAAGTGACTTGTTTATTTGAAATGACTGTATTATGTAAGTTTTTTTGCTGCTGCTTTTATTCTGCTGATCACTGATGAAGTTGTACATCAATCGTCACACCCTGCCACCAAGGTGTGCGTGTGTCTGTGTGTGTGTCAAGCAAGAGATAAGTGGAGGGGGCAGGATTTCCTTTACATTCTAGTATGTGTTGAGTGGGACAAAGCTCTACGGGCAGCAGACTGATGCTGTGTCACCAAGTAAGTGCCAACAACCTCAATTTTATTTTATTTAAATCCACATGCTGATAACAACTCAATACCGATAGGGATTGCTATTGTATGTGTCGTGATGGAAACGTATCTTGTTAAGTTGATGATGAAGAATTTATGGTGTTTGTGGTGTACCCTGGTATCAGGGTGTAAAATCTTTCAAAATCCTTTTTCTGAAAGTTTCATTTTACAAGATGCCTTATCAACCCACACAAGAAGCTAAATATGCTTCTCAAATGTATATATCTGTGGTTTGCTTTAGCCAGACTTGGCTGATTTGTATTATTAAATATTTGACAATTTGCAAATTGTTAAATTTGAAGTGTAAACCTTTAACATTAATCTTTGGAGCAGTTACAATTGTCCTATACTTATGACGAAATTCTAAAAAGAACAAACATCCAGTAGAAGCAGAACTTACTTTCTTAATGAACATTTGAAGGAAGACACAGAAAGCATTTGTTGACAATATTTTTTCGAGAATATTCCAAAAGAACTTTATGATTACTACTCTTTCCTTCAATTATTTAATTTGTGTTTGTTACATCTCTGATGCAAGCTCACTTGAAATTAGCTAACAAAATGAGCCAACTGACAAATGTCTCAGAATGAAATGTCTTCTGCTGTAGGATGTTTTTGTTATTGACACCTTGCCCTCTGCAGTTTCTGCACTGATGAGAACATTGAAAGTGTTATATCTCTAATCTACCCTTTCTTGCTCTCCAGGAGTTCATACCAGTAATCTCAGCCCTTTTGACCTGGAATACACCTGGCACCCATGACAACATCTATATCCAGAGCCTTCCTCCTTCTCCTCCTCATCTCTCTCTCATCCCTGCTTTATTACAGCGTCTTGCATGAGAAGCCCTGTCTGCAGGAATACCATCCAGCTGTTCCTCAGAGAAACATCAGAATCCTGCTGTGGCACTGGCCATTTGGCCGGTCTTACAGACTTGACGGAGATACATGCCTCCGGATGTATAACATCAGTCACTGTTTCCTTACTGATAATACCTCGGCCTTCTCCGCTGCTGATGTGGTTGTCTTTCATCATCAGGAGTTGGGAAGAGGTCTATCCTCACTGCCCCTGCACCTGGATCGCCCAGCCTCCCAGCACTGGGTGTGGCTGTCCATGGAGCCTCCTGCCAACAATGCAAACCTGACACAGCTCAGTGGCCTCTTCAACTGGACGATGAGCTACAGACGTGATGCAGACATACATGTCCCTTATGGATTGACCATGCCAGGAGGTGATGGCCGAGGCTTCAAGGCTGCTTCAAAGCGTTCCTGCCTTGTCAGCTGGGTGGTCAGTAGATATTGGCCTCACCAGGCTCGGGCTGATGTTTATCAAAATCTAAAGAAGTATATCCCCATAGAGGTATACGGCAGGTGGAACAAAAGACCCCTGTCAGACAGGAAACTGTTCCACACAATTGCAAACTGTATTTTTTACTTATCTTTTGAGAACTCGGAGGCAAAGGACTACATCAGTGAAAAGCTCTGGAGGAATGCTTTTCAAGCTGGGGCTGTACCGGTAGTTCTTGGCCCTAGCAGGGCCACCTACGAGGCCCTGGCCCCCCCTGGTTCCTTTATCCATGTCGATGATTTCAGAAGAACAGCAGACCTGGCTGCCTATCTCAATCATGTAGCTCTAGACAGGCAGGCCTATGAAAAGTACTTTCAGTGGCATCACACTCACAGTATTAAAACCTACACGGACTGGAGAGAAAGACTGTGTCAAATCTGTGTTAAGTACCCCAGTTTACCAGCCAATAGAATATATCAGGACCTGGAGAGCTGGGTCAACAGCTAACAATCAGGTCAAGGTCACTGCTGATGCTTCTGGGTTACCATATGCAAATTTGAAATACCATGTAGGATTACATGTGTCTCAGTCAGCCGTGCAGTTTTGGTAAACTGTGAGCAACTGTACACCACAAAAACAAGTCTCAAGTGGGTGGCTCTGTTGGCTTTGCCCTACAAAAAAAACGGAAGTGGAAACTTATGTGTAACCATAAATAAGCATGTTGAAACCTCAGAGGCAAGCTTCTCTTTACAACAAGCTACTGATTACACAATTAGGGTAATGTAATTCTATTGCACTTTTACAAATACTTATTAACATTTTACAGAGAGCTTTTACAAAGTACATGAGACAGTAATCAAATTATACAGTAAAGAGTCATCCCTGAGAAAACATACAAGCTCAGTTAAACCATTAAACACTTTGTAAGTGAAATTTGAAAGAAATGGAAAGTCAATCTAAACAATATTCCTTTCCATAATTTTAAATAAAAAAATTATATGTTGAATGTGAAGTAATTGAGTCAGAAAAATGGATTTGGTATTTCAGATCAAGGTTTCAATTTGGAAAAATTCCTAGGATTTCTTATATTCTTATCATAATGATTAGCAGTTAATGTCCATAATTTTACCTTGTGAGGACAATAAACGACAATTGTGATAAGTCCAACACTTTTTTATTTTTGTTATTTATTAGTTCATTACATGAATTAATATGAGCTAAATTGCTTATATACATGTTGGACGACTGTGGCTCGTGCTGAAACACACAGGTGGATTACAGGGCTTTTATTCACAACCTGCAACACAGTATTGCCAGTGAGGAATGACAAAGGAAATCTCCAGTCTCAGGATTGTATAGAAATGCTTCGTCACTCTGTGTTTATAAATAAACAAAAATACATAAAGCGTATTACAAAACAGAATTATCAAAACTTGGCGTGATCATATAGTGGATGTTATAATAAAGTACAACTGACATGGCATTACACTGGTGCAAACTCCCAATACATAACAATGGATGATAGAAAACACATTTACAATTAACATGAGGTGAACATAAAACACAGTTCAGTTATTTAACAGGCTTCCAGTCTAAATACTGAGCTAGCCAGGCTAATGTGAGCTTTTTAACCCAACGGCTAAAAAGGCAACTCACACCAAAACAAACCAGCTATATACACTTTAAATGTCATGAAAACAAACAAAATATACATTTATTCTGGACTACAGCATAAGTCTTCTTACCGCATTTGAAATGCTTCGTCACTCTGTTTTCCCTCGCCACCGCCACGCCGCAGTGTTGCACTTATTTCTTGTATAATTTAACAGACATTACACTACCTTTTCATATGTAACGGGGTTAAGAAGTAGTGTGATTCCACTTGCCATACAAACTCATCACACAACACAGAAACTTGTTTGTCCTATAGAAATTAAACGCAGCACCCCTGTGGATTAGGGTCGTGCACCCCAGGGGTAGCAGCAGTCAGACCTCACTGTCTCCCTGGTAGGTGCATGAGCTATGAGCTCCGCCATTTTTTTTATATTAATTACTTTAACTATAATACGAAGGGGCTGTTTAAGTTGTATTTTTTTAAGCATATAGCTCCTGAAGGGTCAAGCATGTCTTTGGTCATGAAAAGTTGACAGTGTTTTTCTTTTTGTTTACGAAATGGCTAGTGCTACACATGTTAGCTAACCAGCACTCTCATTTCATTTTAACATTTTGCAGATATATATGTGTGTGTGTGAGAGGAACCGGGACTGACGGTATTGTTATCCCTCTGCCAGGTACGCTTTACGAGACAATGTCCGAAATAAACGGCGAGATTGCCAACTATGAAAGTGTCTTCGTCCATTAAAATACACAACGCAACGATCGAGTACAACGCCTCTACAATGGTGCCGTGACCCGTTCGTGACTACACTGGTGCCGGGGTCTGCTTGTTTCCACGGTGACGCTGCAAGCTTGACGTGGGCAGCTATGGCTGCGGGGATCAGGCTTTTCCCCAGCCGAGCCCTCCTGAACTTCATGGTTCTGTACCTGCGTTTGGGTGTTTATGATGGTGGGGTTCTGGGGTGAGGGGGGGCTGAACAGTAATTCTTTTGTTTTATTGACATTGATTTGAAGGTGATTGTCTGTGCACCACTTGGTGAAATGAGTGACTGTATTGTGATAGTCCAGAGTGGATTGGTTGTCCGAGAGAAGTGCCAGAATGGCTGTGTTGTCTGAGTATTTGAGATATGATGTGGTGGGAGAGATGCTAAGGCAGTCATTGGTGTAGAGAGTGTACATAAAAGGGCTCAACACACATCCCTGTGGGACCCCGGTGTTGATGGTGAGTACAGCGGATGTGGTTGAGCCCACCCTTACTGCTTGCAGTCTGTCGGTGAGGAAGTTGTGGGTGAGGTGGATCGGGGGGGGGGGGGGGGGGGGGGGGGTTTGCTGAGATGGTGTAGCTTCTGGATCAGCAGGTGTTTCTGAAGGGTCACGAAGAGGATCCTGGCGAAGTTGCCTGGGGCCTCATTTATAAAGCTTGCGTACGCACAAAACGGGGCTGGAAACGTGCGTACGCCACTTTTCACGCAAATGTTGTGATCTATAAAAACCAAACTTGGCGGAAAAGTGTGCGTACCCGTAAGCAAACTCTGAGGCATGTGTACTGGTACGCACATTCTGGAGACTGGAGGGGAATCAGCAGTAAACATGCGAAGAACTATATATTTTTGATGACTCGCACACATTTAATTACACTCCATATCATACATTAGATCTGCGTTATCATGATGAACTCCAGCAATGTTTTTGACGCTTTTAATGAGTGATAGTTTTTTTCATATTAACACCTTCTTTTAAAATCTGACTTGTATCTTAAATCAAAATAATTTTGAAATATTGAATCAGCGCCGTCACCGCAGGAGGAGGAGACGGCCCAAATGCATGTAATACAGTATATAAATACCTTCCATTAGATCACTGCAGAACACAGCGGGAATAACTAAATATTCTCCTTATTTATGTGCATATAGCCTATCATCAACGCACATACATACAGCCATTAAGCCATCGTATAATTGTTACACTTATCCTCGTTTTTAAACCACCAGAGCGCAGAGGAAATGCGCTATAATGAGTGGCACGCTCGTGGAGCGTGGAGAGCGCAAATTTATCGATGACCCCGAGCCACGGCCCCCTGCCCGACTGGAGGGGTATCAACAGAATCCATGAGGATGAGGATGAGGATGTTATGCGTTTGTAATATAAGGAAGACAACAATCAATGTTCATTGTAAACGTATTATTCACAGTGCGCGTTTGCTGTAGCTCATCTGCAACGTTGTTGATGGCGGTGATTGTGTCTCGCTGAAGTTGCAGGACGGCATCAGTGAGCACCCGACCGCTTGATGTACCATGCGCCCGGGGTACGCTGCTGCTTTGCGCCGGACCCGGACGCTGTGCCGAGGGCCCGTCATTGTCACCCTCCTCACCGTCACCCTCCTCTACGCCCAACGCTGCAGACTCTGGAAGGACAAAAACTATTTAACGTTTTGTTTTATATACAATAAAAGTTTAAAATCTGTTCACCCTTAAACCTCTGGTCTCAGTCACGTCTGTGTCTCTCTCCTTTTCAGACACAATCCCCGTCAAAGTCACATCAAAATCAAACTTCCTCAAATACTCTAGCAATACATTAAATCCATGTTAGGAGCGGAAAGGTGTCATTTACCTTCAGATCACCGTCCGCTCCGTCCCACTGATACCGTTGACTGCAGCAGCAATGTGTTGCCCTCGCACTGCATCTTTTTATTCGTGATCCCACTGCTGTGGCCACTAAATTAAATTATTTTCCGGGCCTCCAAGTGTCTCTTCTCCGTTTCTGAAAAGTTACGTTTCTTTGCTTTTTTCTGACCGTGATTCACCACACGGAAACGATTGCATGCCGGCTCATTAATATAGTAAAATGTGGGCGTGTACAGGGCGGGATTCAGGTACGCACACTTGTAGGTGATCCTGTGATTTATAAAGGGAACATTGCGTAAACTTTGGCTTTTGGGCGTACGTACACTTTTAGTAAGGATCCTACGCACAGTTTTATAAATGAGGGCCCTGGGGAGTCCAGGTGCTGGAGGAGGAGGTGTAGCAGACAGGCCACAGCATCCTCTGTGCCCCTCTTTGCCTTGTAGGCAAATTGGAGGGGGTCCATGTGTGGGGTGACAGGTGGAAGAATGATGTTCAGCAGCAGTTTCTCCAGGCATTTCCTTATTATGGATGTTAGGGCTATGGGGCGGTAGTGATTTGGTTCTGTGGGCCTTGTTTTTTTTGGTACTGGAATGATGGTAGCGGTTTTCCATAGAGTGGGTATTGTGGCAGTCCGATAGGATTGGCAGAAAAGTGAGTGCAATATTGGAGAGAGTTCCATGGCACAGGTCTTAAGCACCCTGGCTGGGATGCCATCAGGCCCTGGAGCTTTGCCAGGCTTGCATTGGCTCAGCTGGTGCTGTACCTCCTCCTCGGTGAAAGGGGCCGCTCTTCAGGGTCTGGTGGTGGGAGGGCTCTCAGCAAGGCCTGACACTCGGATGAGAAGTCCTGGTTTTCAAAGCAGGTGAAAAATGTGTTCTGGTCTTTGGTGAGGGTTTCTGGATCACTGACTGAGCATGTGGGTTTGGGTTCACATCCTGTCAGGGTTTTTACTTTCTGGAAGGCTTGCTTGGTGTTCATATTGCTGAATTATTTTTCTAGTTTGTTTTTGTAGTCCAGTTTAGCATTAAAAACCTAATTTTTTATGTTCCTGTTTGTTGCCTTGAGGCTGGCCCAGTCCTTGTGATTTGTGTTTTTCCTTCAGGCTCTGCTTAATTTGTGGAGTGATCCAGGGTTTGGAGTTGGGATAGATCTTTATTGATTTAGATGGAATTGTAGTATCTATGCAGAATTTGATGTAGTCTGTGATGACAGAGACCCTGTCATTCAAATCCCCATCAAAGATGTCCCATTCAGTGCAGGCCAGGGAGCCTTGTAGTTGGGCGATGGCATCCTCCAACCATTGGGGGGCACTGTAGCAGTGTGGTTTGTGGCGTTTTAGTTCTTGTTTGTACAGCGGAAGTAAACAGATGACGTTGTGGTCAGAAAGTCCGAGCGGTGGATATGAACGGGCACGAAGAGCATCGGTGATATTCCCGTAGCATAAGTTCAAGATGTTTTCCCCTCTTGTTGGAATATCCACATATTGTTGGAGTGATGGTAACACACAGTCCAGTCTGCAGCTGTTGAAGTCCCCCAGGATAAACAGCTGAGCCCCGGGGTACTTGGCTAGCATGGCATTAGCGTCCTCGGCTATTAGCCACCCAGACAGCTGTCAATCACACTGCCCACTTCCTGTTTCCTGCTGCAGAGCCCGCCCACCAGGGAAGCTACAGCTGTGTTTATCACGTCCATGTTCTTTCTCATAACTTCTCCTCTGAGAGCCATCTGCTTTCTCTCACTGTCGCAGGTAAGCTGACTGTTCAATTCCTAATTAGCATAACTGAATAAGTGAAATGTAATAATCTTCTTGATTTAGGTTTAATCCCACAGGCACAAAAAGAATGTGCCTGCAGCTGAAAATGAAGCAGAAAAATCTTCAGATTGGCAGTCTGCCCATGCTCGGCAATAAACTCCTTTCTGATTCTGATTCTGAAAATCGTCTCCCGTCAGGCTGCTCCAATCAATGTGCTTCCATATCTATGAGGTCGACGAGGAAAGGACTCCACATGTTTCCACAGCTGGTTCAGGATCAGCAGAAGGGACGAGACAGATAGGGAGATCCTCAGGGTTTGTTCAAGAAAACCTGCCAGCGAGCAGGTTAGCTTCATAGAGTCAGTTTCCATGGTAACTGACCTAAAGTTTAGGTTCAATAGCTGTGTCCCAATTCAGGGTCTGCAGCCTTCGGAGGCTGCATTCGAAGGCCGCTTACGTCACAGAGCTGCGCGAAGGCTGTCCCAATTCGTCTAAATTCGAAGGCTCCTCCAAATGCGGCCGACAAATGTGTCCTCCTTTTCCCTGTATTCGGAGGATGCACCGCTACTATCCTTCGCGGCCTCCCATATCCCAAGATGCTTTGCGCGCCGCTGTTCAACCAACAATGGCGGCGAAAGACGGCAGCAGCACCGGCACCGGCAGCAGTGCCGAATACACATTTAAATGTAAGTAACGGGTTTTTGCTTAACGTCCGACGTTCAAGGGGCCTTAAAACACATTTGAGTGTTAAAATGCGTGAAGTTAAAAATGCTAATACGTGTAGCCACCGGAATGAAGGGCCAGCTGCGTGATGTAGCTCAAGGCTGTTGATACGAGGAGCTCAGTTAACGTTAGCCTTTAAACGTAACGTAAGCCTAAAACCCTTCACTTTCAAATGTTACAAGCTCCGATGGTAACTTATATCTTATTGTAACCATGGAGCTGTTAAGTTAATTTGTACTCGTAAGTTGTGTAGGCTACAGTTCGTTCCTCTCGCAGCTGAATATATAACGTTAACGATGGGTTGTGAGCCCCGCTGTATTTCTAGGCTGTAAAACTGTAAACGTTTGGATTGAATACAGAGCTAACCTTAGGATCATTATTATTGTTAATATCGTTATTATATCGTACAATCATTTTGCATGTTGACATAACAGGAAATGTGCTTCACATGTCGTTTTGTTGTAGAGAGCAAGGAGCAGACGGAGGATTTGATCAAACTCCGGGTTCGGGATGAGAACGACCACCTGTTGAGGCCAAGAACACAGGGCCACCGACAGCAGCAAGAAAGAGGAAAACAGATGACTTGCTGGATTTGATCAGGGAGGACATGAAGTTACAGAGGGAGAGCGAGGAAAGGAGAGAAAGAGAGAGGATGGAGAGACTTTAGTTTATTGGAGAGAATGGTTGAGAGGCATTGAATTTTTTGGGGGGTGGTGGATGTGTTTTTTCTGTTCGATTAAGTTCTGTGTTGATTTGTAATTTAAATTGTTAATTAAAAATATTGTATTGTTCCATTTTCTTTTCCAAATATTGTATATAGTTAAATTAAAATCTTATAACCTTGTAACATTATCTGTTCCATTTCTTATTTACAACTAAAGTCAACTTTTGAACTGCTTTTCAATGACAAGAAAATAATGTATTTTTTGTGTAATTAACAAATATTTACAAAGTTACAATAACTATTGACAAGTGGGTGTTCTTAACATGTAGAACTATTTACAAAAGATCAGCAGAAATAACTATTTACAGAGAACATATATACAGTATTGACTGAGCAGGAGTCTGGACTGCCACAATAAGGACCCTGGACTCTTCTGGCTCTGAGTGGGACATCATCTGGAAGGTCCCAGGGGGAGTGGGATGCATGTCTCCACTGTCCACCACATCGTCCATCATCGGGGTTTGCAGGGCTGATGCAATCGACGGATGCCATGTCACTAAAATGTTTAAAAGAGAGGCAAGAATAAAATATTGAATTAAGTCAGGGTTATTTACAGGGTTCGTACACATTTTACTATTCAATTTAATCACTTTATAAGCCAAGCATTTAGACTAAAATTCTAGCACTTTTTAGACCTTGAAAAACAGCATTAAAATTACAGCATTTTCAAAGATTTTACATTTTAAGCACCTGTACAAACCCTGTATTGGTTAAATTACATTATCCATGTCAATCTATACTTAATATGGCTTGTCACTTAGCGGTATCATTTATTAACGGGTATATTAATTACCACGTACTACACTAGCTATGTATGAACATTAATATGGGTTAAAATAACGGCTTTAACGTTACCTCCCCACGGCTCTCTCCCAGCCGGAGATAAACAAGCCGCCGGTGTCGCCGCAGCCGCCTCTCCTCTTGCTAAAAAAAAAAATATATATATATATATATATGACCCTGTGATAGACTGGCGTCCTGTCCAGGGTGTACCCTGCCTTCGCCCAATGACAGCTGGGATTGGCTCCAGCCCCCCCGTGACCCTAAATACAGGATAAGCGGTAGAAAATGGATGGATGGATTGATATATATATATATATATTTTTTTTTTTTTTTTTTTTTTAAACTCTCCATCATGTTCGTCCGTCTTTTTTTTTGTTTTGACCGGTGTTTTTCCCGGGCTTGGCCGGCAGAAGTGATGACGTCGCGACGCAATCAGGAAATGCTCCGTAGGTTAGACCGTCCCATTTACCGACGGTTGACCCAGCCTTCGGAGGAGTCTCCGAAGGTGTTGCCTCCGTAGACCGCATAGGCTGGGTCCTCCGAAGGCTGCAGACCCTGAATTGGGACACAGCTACTGTCTTTCTGGAACAGAGGACCCAGAGTGTCCCTCTTCTCAGGCTTAAGAAGCTCAGAGTTTGAACTAAACCTGCTTTCTGGAATCCAGCCCCAGTGTAGCGGAGTCCAAGTGGTAAAGTATCAAGTATCAAGTGTATTATGAAGTTTATTATAGCCATTTCAACAATAAAGTTGATAGTAACTGGTCCCGGTGTGCTCACATTCACACAATGACATCAATGAAACCCAAACATAAACAACATATAATACACAATACATGAGGATGTGTGTAACTGTGTAAAAAGTCCATGAAGTGCTTGATGCAGTAAGAACAGTCCATAGTACATGGGGTATAGTCCATAGTACAGGGGGACAGTCCATTGTTTCCATATAAAAACGTCAATTTTTTTAGGTGACCTTCGCCCTTCTGTCCTTGAGACGTGCACATTCTCCAATGACTCTTTGGTTGAATGTTGGAACTCCTGAACGTTCTTCTCCGTAGAAAGCATGGCTTGTGCATTTCGCCGGTCTTGTGACATCTTGTTCCTGAGGAAAGAAGAGATGTCACACAGGACCAACATAAAGGTGTGTTTGTAAAAGACCTTCACATTTGTATTCAGCTTCACAAGTAACAAGTCCAGGTGTTTGTAACCGACAGTTAATCAATGAGATGAATGAAAAAACAGCATTATCTGAGAGGATTTCTTCCAGTCACGTTTCCTCATCATTTGCGTCCTGTTTTCATAACAAATATTGTTGCCTCTGTGCCCAGCTCGTAACTTGTGTATTATAGTGAAAATAAGAGGAAGTAAAGAAGTGCATGCCCAGTGTATGTGCAGGACCATATGTTTCTGTTAGCCCTTTTCAGTCATGTTAGAATGCCAACAGTGTTGTCAATGGAAACGTAGCCTTAGCTTCTATCTCACCTCTGTAGCTGCCCTCTGGAGGTCATTTGGTCCCAGCGTGCCACGTCTTGGCCAGCTGCTGAGGTAATCTTCCATGTTCTCCACAGAGAGTAGGGGGGGAGTCTCTGAACAACCCCACAAGTGAAACATTAAGTTTGAACATGACATGTTACAGGTAGGCTGATCAAGTATCATCCATGTCAACACATTATTGCTAATATTCATGAAACAGTCTCATGATGTGCACATTTGAGTGTTTTTTTTTTTTTTTTAAATCACACAGCACAAAAAGACAGTAATGGATCAGTGTTTAACAACCCCCTCAATCTTGAAGGTTAATTATTACTTTTATTTATTATTTAGTTTGTGAGTTACTGTAAATGTAATTCTTACAACCTCTAGTTAGGTAAACAAAATAGGAACTTCTCCTTTTAACCCCAATTAGAATCATTCAGCATTAACCACCAAAAGTCTTAAATGTTCAATAACCCAGGCATTTATACAAATCCCAAAAACCCAAAGATGTTCAAAAATCATAATGTCCATTCGAGCCATTAATACTCTACTTCAGTAAGGCCTTGTCACCCAGTCCACTTAATCCAAAGGGAAAATGTCCAATGAAAAAAACAAAAATGGAGAGTTAAATCCTTCCCAAGCGAAAAACAAAATACAAAGTCCAGCAATGCATTGCAACTCCCCCCAAATGAGGGGAAAAAACTGTCCCAGAGGAACCAGACTCACCAGATAGCTTCTAGGTAAGGAAAAAAAAATGCCTAGAGCTCACTCTCCAGGCATCAGCTCAATCGTTATGGATTCCCACGCAGGTTATATTCTCCACAGATCCATAAAAGAAAGCTTTATTCCTTTGATTCCCAGGTGAAAACCCTCCTCAGCTCCTCTCACTACCAAAGGCCAAAAAAACACCCTCTCTTCTTCTTCTTCTTCTTTGGAGTTTAATGGCAGTCGGCATCCTTAGTGTTGCATTTACCGCCATCTGCTGGACTTTACTTCTCCCGTTCCTCCTCTTCTACATCCTTTTAATTAACCCAGTTGTTACTAGGTATCTTATTATGATTCTCCTCCCTTCCCTCGATTTTCCACATTCTATTATACTGTTAAAATTAATTTCCCTCACTCCTACCTTCTGCAACCCTCTATTCATCCTCTCCCTTTCATATCCAGGACATGCCATAACCACGTGTTCAACTGTTTCCCTCTCCCCACAATTACACAGACCATTTGCATGCTTCCCTATGATATTAAAACACCCTCTCAAACAAACATTTTCTGCCCATTGTTCTTCTAAGCCACGCCCCCTGCCCACCTGTGATTGCCACCCCTCGTTAGGACACTGACCTTCACAATAAAAGTGTGGGTAACAGGGATATAATGCTTTCAGGAAATTTGACCTTGCAAGGCTTTCTTCTTTTTTTTTTTACATATAGTAAACTACCCAATCACCACTCAGTGTGCATCATCCCATTCTCCTTGTGGCAATGTCACAAGTGGAAGAGGAAAATCCTGTTTGTATATATAATAATCTTGCAGTATCTGACTAATCCGACTTTCGTTTTGAAGTTGACAATCGGAAAACGGATAACGAGTCGTTTCCCGTTTTTTGCTTCAAAATAAAAGAACGAAAAACAGAAAATGACTCGTATCCCGTTATTCGTTTTAAAATCGGAAAACGAGAAACGGAAAACGACTCTGTGTTCATGAATGGAAATCGGGGATGAAATAAGAGTGCCATTTTTCATTCCAGATTTTGTCGTACATCTTTTTTAATGACCCGGAAGGAGACGAGTTATGCCCCACTTGATCTGCTCCATAGGCCGATTACAATGTCTTTATCTGAATATTCAGATTTTATAACAGCCAGGAGGTCAAGTGGTATGTCTTGTCGCGATATAGCCGCAGCACTGAGTGACCACTTTGGTCTCCTGCAAGGCTTCTCCGAGAGGAATGTGAGCCGGTCTTTTTTTTTTTACATATAGTAAACTACCCAATCACCACTCAGTGTGCATCATCCCATTCTCCTTGTGGCAATGTCACAAGTGGAAGAGGAAAATCCTGTTTGTATATATAATAATGTTGCAGTATCTGACTAATCCGACTTTCGTTTTGAAGTTGACAATCGGAAAACGGATAACGAGTCGTTTCCCGTTTTTTGCTTCAAAATAAAAGAACGAAAAACAGAAAATGACTCGTATCCCGTTATTCGTTTTAAAATCGGAAAACGAGAAACGGAAAACGACTCTGTGTTCATGAATGGAAATCGGGGATGAAATAAGAGTGCCATTTTTCATTCCAGATTTTGTCGTACATCTTTTTTAATGACCCGGAAGGAGATGAGTTATGCCCCACTTGATCTGCTCCATAGGCCGATTACAATGTCTTTATCTGAATATTCAGATTTTATAACAGCCAGGAGGTCAAGTGGTATGTCTTGTCGCGATATAGCCGCAGCACTGAGTGACCACTTTGGTCTCCTGCAAGGCTTTTCCGAGAGGAATGTGAGCCGGTGGTGCTCTGAGCCGGGACTCAGCGTGAAAGATTTCTGCCCAGACAGACGTCTGGAAGGCGAAGTTGCGAAAGCAATTGAAGAGGTAGGTTAATCGTTGTCATAGTCCGATTTGGCTCACCACTGGTTCGATCTACTGTCAATGAATAGGCTATAGGTCTATAAGAAAGCCAGACACTTGCAGCTCCCCCATAAGCAATGGATATTACATTTGCATGTGTCCTTATGATTATGGTGATGACTTTTTTTTTTTAATGGCATGGGAGGTAACGAGTGAAGAATTTATCATCCTTTCGTTCATATTTGCTTTGGACCATAAACACTGGCTACCCATGGGCTACAAACTCCATAACAGCATGACATCAAAGTAAGTCATCACCATAATCATTAGGACACACAAGTGCCCAGCCTTCTTATAGTCCTATAGCCTATTGATTGACAGTAGATTGACTGTGACGTCACTAGTAAGGGGTGCCGTCTATGTCAAGGGGTGTTTCTTATCTCAACCTGATTTTTTCTCATAATAAACAGTAAGATAAACATACTTATGTGGCCAGTGATATTGTAGTTTTGTGTTTGAGATAAATAAAGACAAGTCTTTCACTGACATTTGTGCAGCCAGGGCATAACCTAGTGATTTTATCGTCACATAGCCTAAATATATATAGTCTGGTATAAGAGGCACTGAAAAAATAGATGGATGGATGGATAGATAGATAGATAGATAGATAGATAGATAGATAGATAGATAGATAGATAGATAGATAGATAGATAGATAGATAGATAGATAGATAGACATTCCTTATTTACTGGCTCTCCTGTTTCTAATAAACCCTCTTTGCCTGTACAATAGGTCTTAGACTTATATTATGACACATGATTAGGTAATGTGCAGTAGATCAACATGCATTAATTTAAATAATGTCATAAATAAAAATCCTTTCCTCAGACTGGGCCTTCTACGGAAGAAAAATTATGACCGGTGTTGGGGTTGTAGCAGGAGCAGATTTGGTACAGTTAACTATCAATATCAATATGATTATCGGTATTAATAATTATATTTAATATATTATCATGATATAATCATGAATAAACGGGGCACCACCCTGGGATCAGGGAAAAGATAACCTAAAACTGTATTCAGTCTCAATATAAAGGTTTTATACTCACATGCCAATCATCGTGATCATTGGCATGGAAGCATAAAAACAATCTAACAATTAAGAAGGGCGTGAAATTCAAGCACTAGCCTTCACAACCTGCTGTTATCCAGTGACATATACACAACAAGCACAAGAGACCGCTAGTTATAACATAATAAGATTTATTAAAATCAGTAATAATGATCACAATCAATAACACTGCAATTAACAAAGCCTTATTACCTAACTACCTAACACACAAAGCTAAGCTTAAACAAAGGGAGAGACACACGTGGAGTGTGTGTGTGCGTATGTGTGTGCGTGCGTGTGCGTGTGTATGCGTGCGTGTGCGTGTGTGTGCGTGCGTGTCGAGAGAGAGAGAGGGAGAGATGGCTATGGGCGGCCACCAGATGGAACTATTCCTCGCAGCGTTCAGGGGCGGAGCCACTGGCGTCCGATGGAGTAGCGAGAGAGAGAGAGAGAGATAGCCGTATGTAGCCACCAGATGTAGCTATGTCCCTAGCGTCCGCCGGGAACAGCTGGCTTAGGACACGTGTGGGCGGCGTGTATGTGTGTGTGTGTGTGTTAGCGGGACACAAACAAAGAGAGAGAAAATGCGCGAGCGATATTCCGAGGCCCAGAAGCCGTGCCACTATCACACGGGCTCGCGTGAATGAACTGGCGTTTATTCCGCGAGACCGGTCTTTTAACTGATAGTAGAGGCTTTCTGAGCTCACGAATATGGCGGAGGTTAGTCGAAAACACTGTTACAGAAATCAACCCAGCTGCGTGGGTACACGATCAGCATTCACATACAGCAGCACATGAACAAACGGACTTGGCGGTCCGCGATCAGAACTTAAAACACATTAACAAGAATTACAAGCATGTCCTACACTATCGAATCTCTGCTTCTGCCCAGACAAATAGCCTCTTACTTTTGTCGATGTGAGATGCGTCGATGTGAGGTTTTCGTCCCGTGCGGCGATGGCGTTCCTTGACGCCGGCAACGGACAGTAGTTCGTGGGGCGCTCGTTTAGCGCCGGATCCAATTGATTGAAGAAAACCGTTAGTTATTCTTCCTTCTGCAGGAACAATCGCGTGGCTCGGCGATTTAGTCAGCTGATTTCAGACAAAGACGGGTCGAGTTATCCGTTCTGCTGGCAGCTGGGACGAAGAAAGTTTTCTTCTTACCGCGGGGAACGGGAGAGTCGCGCTGTCGCGGTGGTCTCCTCGGGATCCAAAAATGATAAACAAAAGAAAAATAAAACGAGTAGAGAAAAAGAGGGGAAAACAGTCTGTTGCTCGTCCAGCGAGTTTGGGGGAAAGACTGCGGCCTAGGACAAAGGGAAACGCTGCAGACGTAATCTTCACCTCCTGGCGTAACGCAAGTTACTTTGGAGAGAGAAAGTTTTTCTGGTGGCCGCGGGATTTATAGCTCACGGCTGGTCCGGGGGACCCCCTGGAGTCCCATGCAGTCGCCAGCCAATAGAGCGCCAGCTGTGTGACGTCGGATCCCGTGACTAGGTGGAGGTGACACTAAAATGGTGGTTGTAGTTTTTTATCTCCTTTGTCCCATTGTCTGGCCGCATTGTGTAGGCTTTGTAGGCCGCATTCTGTAGTCCTAACGGTTAGGTCCCAACACCGGATATCTTGCGGCAAAAGGGTTCAAAGCTTCCGAGGGCAGAGTGGGGAAAGTCCTACGGAGCATTCATCAGCCTTACCATAGAGCAAGGCAGCAGGTAAAGCCAAATTCAGTGTCTGTGCATGTCATCTGAGAATTTATTCATACCAATGATCATTGAGTTTTCACAATTTTCTTCAGGGTTCCAGAAACCTTAACCCGGTGCCTAACAGTGCCGAGTACATGGGTCACAAAATCCACCTTGACCAAAAGGAAAAGTTGGTAATGTTTGGAGTGACCCATGTCATGGCTATTGATGGGTACAGTAAGAAGATTGTTGGGCACTCCAATATGCCCATCAAAAACAACATTGTGATTTATCATGAAGTGTACAGGTAAGAAAAAAGAGAAAAAAGTGTGCAACTGCTTAAATGTAAAAGGGTTAAATGTATTTGTAATGTCAAAAAACAGAATGAATAATTATATTTAAATTTAAAGTTTTCCTTCTGTATGTATTCTCTTCAGATCAGCTGTGTTGTCCTACGGGATATGGGACCAAGTGCGAGTAGACTGTGGTCGGGAGTTTTTCCTGACCCTGTATATGCAGGCGAAGCTGGCTGCATACTGTCACAACAAAGAAAGGCATCCATACCTCCACACTCCATCTAACAGGGTAAAATACATGAAAAAATACAATTGATTAGAGTTGAGCCAGATACTCGGCTGAAACGAGTATCCGGTACGGATAAAGCACTTTTGCCGAGTACGAGTATTATACGAGTAATACGAGTCAATATCTGTGCTCGGATTAAATAAAAATCCTCATTGGGTAGCTGACTGTGTCTGCGTCCTGTGATATGCTACAGCCCCTCCCCTACACACTCGCAGATGTGTTGTTGTGTCCGCTCTGATCACTCACACACAGAACAGCTCTCTGTCTCTCCCTCAGTCACTCAGGTTCGCGGGTCGTTTTCCGTTAATGTTTAGGGTTTCTTTCTTCAGCTTCAGGTTTGTTATTACTTAGGTTGGTACTTACTTATGAACTAGTAGAGTTCTGGTACTTCGTTCAGACGTGGTGCCGACTCGCGTTGCGTCTCTGCCTGTCGGAGATTTTTCTTTTTCTTTTTTTAACCGTCATCTGGCTGCCTGGCTCTAACACTTTCTTGCTGTATTTCGTGAAAAAATAAAGCTGGTAGTGGTATAAATATTGGAAATCAAGCTACACACACACACACACACACACCTGGTGTGGGGAAAAAAAAAAAAAAAACCAAAATATATATATAAAAAAAAAAGATCACACTGATCATAAAAAAAATTAAAGTTAAAAGAAAAAAGTTATTGTTGAGTATGAAAACTCTTGTTCATTACATTTTACTTGATAATTGCAACCGCATGTGTTGTATTCATTGTTGCAAAACTTGTTCTGTAAATAGTTTGTTTGCTATCGTGATCAAAACCATTGATCTGAAGCTCAATGCTGATGCTGTCCTGTAAATAGTTTTCTAATCAGCAATACCGGTCCAACAACTACTGGACCATGATTACCTGTAGGGAATGTAAATATTGTGAATGCAAATGAGACACCACACAATTATGCTATTGAGATTTATTTTTTCACATTTCTTTTACACATGTTTGGTGTATTTCTTTTTGAGTAAAAAAAAAAAAAGATTGAAACTACATGAAATTTATGTTCATGTCAAAATAAAAGAAAACAAATGAGGGTGTTGTGATTAATTACTGAACTTAAACGCACAAGGCATAAATCAGGGCCAAAACAATAAGTTACAAAATTAAATGATCCTACATTTTGTCCACCATCTTCTCAAAAATGTTGAGAAGCCTGTCTGTCTGTGCCTCCAAACGTTGAAAGCGGTCCTCATCCCTCTCTCCTTCCTTCAGGATAATGTCAACAAGACGTTCCCTCCGGGCTCTTTTTTTGGGTGGAGATGAATGTGGTTGTTGTGGTGGTGGTGGTTGTGATGATGATGATGATGATGATGATGATGATGATGATGATGAGGATGATGGTGTTGGTCTTTCTGGAGGTCCTGGCAGACTGCTGGCAGTGGCAGTGCTGCTCGTTGTTGGTGGCTCATTTCCCACTGTGCATGAGGCAATAAGGGCAGGTGGTGTTACTGATGGCCGTGACCCAATTGCCTCATGCATCAGGGGAAACCACTGCCAGCTGCCTTTTCCTCCCCCTGATCTGTTCCTGCTCCAGTAGGGGGGGCTTTCAGGTCCTATAGGGGAGAAAACAGAAGTAACACAGTCTTTATCTTTTTTTTATGAGTGAATTTGTTTCACCAATTGCTACTGTATACTAATTACCTTGTATTTCTTTTTTAGGTTTTCCCACTTTTTAGCCACCTGTGTTGCTGTCATCCTCCCCTGCAGACCCATCTTCTGTACAATTGTCCTGTTTACATAATAAAAAAGTTATGTTATGCTCACCAAACGTATTTTCCGGACTATTTGTCGCACCTGAGTATTAGTCGCATCTGTCAAAAAATACACCATGAAGAGGAAAAAAGTTTATGAGTCGCATTTATTTTTCAAACATTTAATTACTAGCCGGGTCTCATATAATGGCCGGGGCTTTGAGGCCGACATCAAATAGCCTACAGGCCGGGTCAAAAAAGAAAAGAAAAAAAACTGTCGCCTGGAGCAAACTGATGAGGATATGATCAGAAACTATTTGTGGACTGTCTGTGAAGACTGACGGGAGTGAATCCGACCTCTCCTCTGCTTCAGAGAGGGACAGCCGCTTGCACTGTCGGACCTGGGTCTCTGGTCCGTGTCCGGAGCCCGGTCGGGATCGGAGCAGAGACCGAAGACGGGCCGACAGCGCAGCGAGAACAGCACATGAGGAAGATGAAGATGAGCTACTGAATGAGGAGGGATTCAGAAATAAAAGCCTCGCTTCCCTCTTGTGGTCATAGCGTAGGCTATATTTTTTATATATAAGTCGCTTCTGAATATAGGTTGCATGGCCAGCCAAACTAGGAAAAAAATGCGACTTATAGTCCGGAAAATACGGTAGCCTACATTAGAACCTTTATATAGTCTCCCACAAATAAAATTAGCACCACAACAAAGAAGCAATGGTAAGTAATAAGTAACAGAAATACATTCAAATGCAATGCCACAGTAGGTTACAAACAAACTCACTCCCAGGCCAGCTTTGAGGCATTTCTTTTGCCAGTAAAGAGAGCTTAATTTCTCATTCTGAGCTTTATGAGGAGCTCCGTCTCCTCATCAGACCCTGTAACAATATGGACACAATCCCTTAATCACACAGAATGCACAGCAAACAATGTGACATCAGAAAAATAAAATGCTATTTAGATACAAGTATTTTGCTTTCTTTTTCTTTTGTTTGTGACAAATAGCTTATATACTTCCACTTGTAAGCGGTGGGCTCTGCCATAACTCTGCAACAGACAGTCTAATTGCACAATTAGTACCTGCCCGTGCTGGCTCCTTTAATTCATTTTCTTCTTCTTTGGTGGTGAATAGACAGCAGACAATGGTGTTTGAGGTTCATTATCGCCACCGCATGGACATATTTTCCGTGCACCACTGCAATGCATTGTGGGTGATATAGTTCACTTCAGCTGTTCAGAGAAATGGAACAGCCCTTATAGCCTCATTTATATAGCGCTTTTCTCCAAAGCGCTTTACAGTAATGAATGACATTCACCCATTCACACACACATTCACACACTGACGGCGGAGTCAACCACGCAGGGCGACAGCCAGCTTGTCAGGAGCAAAAATGTTATTGGGCTGTTATTCTAAAGTTGCAACACTCCTGAAAAGCCAGCTTGTCAGGAGCTTGTCAGGAGTGTCTTACTCAGGGACACCAGGCACTCAGCTAGGAGGAGCCGGGGATTGAACCGGCAATCTTGCGGTTGCTAGCCAACCCGCTCTACCTCCTGAGCTAACCCCCCCTTATGATGGCGGCGGGGATTTCCCCGAGGGCAAGTGCTTAGGGCAAGTGAGCAAGGGCGACTCAACCTGTTTTTGGAACGCAGCCCCGTATAGGTGCGTGCTCAAGGCTCCCTCAAATAGACCCCGCTGCCGATCACAGATTCACTGATTCACCTTGGCAAATAGAGCAGCATACTTTTCCCCGCAGGAGGCAGAAATCCTCATGGAGGCATACGAGGAGGTTAAACACTTAATTAAAAAGAAAGGCAACACCGCCACAGTTATAAAGCAAAGAGAAAAAGCATGGCAAGTATTGCTGACCGCCTGAATGCTTAAGTAGTGCACAATTACACACTCACCGCTCCGCTGAAACATCACAATTTCAATCCAAATAGTTAATTCACATCTCCAAAAACGCAGTTGTACTCTGATTATGAATCAGTTGAATTTTTTAATTGAAATGGACTGCAGATAGCAGACTCCATCAGACTGTATAACTCTTTGATAAATAGATGACATTATAATAATAATTTAATTTATATAGCACCTTTCAAAGGACCCAAGGTCGCTTGCACACTGACTTCATTGAATTTCCTTTTGGGATAAATAAAGTTTCTCTTTTCTTATGTTTGTGTAGCCGGGACGAGTCTGCAGGGTCCCGACTACGCTGTTCGTGTGTAGTACTCTGCGTTCACTCAATGACAGGGGACACGGGGCTGGTTCTCACATTCACTTTATTCCTGCATAACGGTGACATGAGACACAATGTGAGTGCACTGGTCATCTCCTCTCCACATAACTCCTCTTCCAGTGAGGGACAGCGCAAACTCAACCATGCTACCACATTTCTCCACACAGTAAAGTTAACAGGTAAACATTTCTAACATGGCGGCCAAACACACACATACCTGCATAACGGTGACATGAGACACAATGTGAGTGCACTGGTCATCTCCTCTCCACATAACTCCTAACACGCACAAAAAAAATAAAATACATTGAGCATGTAGGCTACGACATGGAGGACCCACACACACACATGCACTCGCTCACTCACGCACACATACAGGGAAAAGTCGCTGCAAAACAAACTCTCGTTCTCTCGCTCAAAATGGCTCTTAAAACACGCCAACACACAAAGACCTCCATAAACATATCTCGAAACATTTGTACACCAACATTCTTCTGTTAATTTTGCATTTAAACTCGAGAAATATGATTTGTTGATCCGTGAACAAAACGACATACCTCTTCCAGTGAGGGACAGCGCAAACTAAGGAGAAAGGAAGCTATGCGCCGTCATATCCACAAACTTTCAAAATAAAAGCTCAGATTTGTAAAAATAAAAGAAATACAAAAATAAATAGACAAAAACTTGAATTATATAACTGATAATCCACATTTAAAGTAAAAAGAAACTAAAGTGTGATGGATTTTAGTGAAATTAATAATAATAAAATAAAATAAAAAATACCAAAATATGTTGTTTCCTTTTTCTATCTGTTACATTCACCCCTCCTTAATTTCTCCAAAATCCTGAACATATGGAGAGTATTGTATTCAATAATTGAGAACGGTCAAAGGGATACAATGTTCAAAATTCGCTCAAACCAAGATGTCCCCTGGAGCCTAAGTCCTTAAACCAGCATATAAAGCTACTTATATAATAAGTTCAGAGCGTTGATCAGGCTACGGCATCTCCTAGTTAACATGATGCCTTGTACATCACATAAAATCTTGGTACACAATCCCACCAATGAAAACATTTCCCACATCAGATCAAAAGAATACATTTACTGAAAAATGCAAAAAAAAAACACAGGCTATGCCTCTACTATTCTCCTTTAAAACAAGGTCATCAAAGACTGGGACTTTCTACTGTTACGACCCAGCTCGTTGTGGAGAGCAGCAACATAAGTATGATAAGAAAAGAGATGGAATATTGACACTGGAGGAGTTCTGGTAAGCGTTGTGCGTTTAATTCACCGTAAAAACAGGCTGAGCACAAGCAAATACAATAAAACAAAGGCTACACAGGTGCCAACAAACGACCCATACAAAACATAGGGAGACATGAACAACTGGCAAAAATATACAACGAAGAACAAAAAGAGGGCTGCACCCAGCAGCTTGCAACATCAAATGAATTAGAACAAACTAAGGACAGGCAATATCCAGGCAGTGCTAACAAAACCGACCACTACTCTCTAGACCCACCTAAGTGCAACCTCCGGCGACTTGAACTGACTCAGGTTCACAGCCGCCCCCTCTGACTGTGGAAACAGGCTATTTAACATGCTGGAGACAATTGATAGCTCCCGATTGGTGGGTTCCCGAACAGCATGCAGGCAGTAGGCGTCGGTGTCGGCTCCAGGAGGACCAAGGCTTGAATAGGAAAACACAGCGGGCAGAATCAAACACAACACACACTAACCACAATCAATCCCCTTAACGGTAGCCAGTGGCGACCGTAACACTACCAAACCCACGTACAATACCCTTTGGTAGTGGTTTCTGCACCATGTTCTCTATCAGTCTATTGACTGCTTTAACGACCCTGCCTGTACGTGTTCTGACAACATGTCTCTCGGGGCCCTGAATCTTGTGTAGGTGCCTGACTATCATTCACTGTTGCGGGCATGATGTCACAAGGTCTTGTCTCACTTATGTCAGGAAGACTGGTTAAAGGGTCATTCTGCTCATTAGTTAAAGGGGACTTGGGAATCACACTGGAACCAGGCGAGTCTCTTGGAGATGAGACTTCCTCTCTTTGTCCTATGCTTCCACTGCCTGCAGGGTCAGCTTCAGAACTTCCAAGTGACATCCGATCAGAGTCTCTGATTGGGGAACACATCGTCTCATCCTCCTCTTCTGACTCCCTGCCCTCTCCCGATGATTCACAGTCAGCATCAGATGACATGCACACCAATGAGCAGGTCCGGTCCTCTGGATTTTCCTCTGCCAGATCACTCAAGGTATCAAGTGGCTGAGGCAGAAGCCCACTGATCTCGTCTGAGGTGCCTGAATCTGGTTCTGCACTGGTTTGTTCAGGGATTGGTAAAAAGCTCACATCCAAAATCAGGTTCCGATGTACCACCTTGGTCTTCCCACTCTCACCCTGAACTTTGTAGATGTGGGTTTGGGGATTACGATCTATAACTGTATAGATTGTGGGTTCCCACTTGTCCGCCAACTTCCTCTTTCCTCTCTCTGCTTTGTTGGTGAGCAGAACTCTGTCCCCAACATTCAGACAGGTGCCTCGAACCTTTTTGTTGTAGCCATCGGCTTGATGTTGCTGTTCTTTCCTTGTATGCTGCTGAGCGATACTAGCAGCTTCATGAAGGCTTGCCATCAGTTTGCTGGCGTAGGTGTTGTAGTCAACCACACTGGTATCCTTCAAAACCTGCTTGAAAACCATGTCCACCGGGAGTCTTGGGACTCGACCGAACATCAAGTAGAATGGGGTGTATCCAGTCGTTTCATGCACGGTGGCATTGTAGGCAAAAGTCAATGTTTGTATCTGTTGTGCCCAATGTTGTTTAGCTGCCAGAGGTAAGGAGCGTAACATACTGCCAAGCGTCCTATTGAATCTTTCAGTCTGCCCGTTTCCCATTGGATGGTATGCGGTTGTGTGTGACTTTGCTACCCCTGTGAGGCTGAGGAGTTCTGAGATGTGTTTACTTTTGAAATTGGCTCCCTGATCTGAATGTATCCGCTCTGGAAAACCATATATGCGAAATACATTGTCCCACAGCTTCTTCGCGACCTGTTTCGCCGTCTGGTTTACACAGGGGAAAGCATGAGCCAACTTTGTAAAGTGGTCTGTTATGACCAAGACATCCACTGACCTCTGCTTGTTATCCTCAGCACTCCAAAAATCAATACACACCAACTCCATGGGTGCAGTGGTGCAGATGCTCTCCAGGGGAGCCCGGGCAGCTGGTTCAGGGCTTTTTGCTAGGATACATCGCTGGCAGCATTTCACATAGTCTTTAATGTCTCTTTCCATCTGCGGCCAGAAAAAACGCTGCCTGGCAAGGTGCAGGGTCCTGGCCTGTCCCTGATGTCCTGCGAGGTCATGCACACCAGAGAGGGCCTTGACTTTCAGGGCAGCTGGTAAGACAAACTGGTACCTTGTATGTCTAGTAGAGGGCTCTTTAAATGTTCTATAGAGGACTCCATCTTGAACTTTCAGACGATGCCACTGTTTACAGAAGGCTCGTGCTCTGGGGGCTAATCTGTTTCTCTCCCTCCTAGATGGCAGATTTCCTCGTTCCACCAATAGCAGGACATCCTGGATGTCTGAGTCTGACTCCTGACTGCGCCGAAGCTCCTCAAGAGACAGGGCTGGGAGTGTGTCTTGTTGTGAGGGCACCATCTGAGGAAGAACCTTGAGAAACTGTACTGCTCGAGACTCCGCAGCCACTTCCCACTCAGTGTGAGCTTCACAGATGGACTTAACATCAGAGGAGCCCTGACCTCCAGCTTGATAACAACCGGGAGCACTCGTGGTCACAGAGCCTGACTCATTTATCTGAAGACATTGAATCTTGCACCGAAAAACATCCTGTACTCCTTCCTCCTTTGTCCCCTCAGCCTCTGCCAGAAGATCCTTGTACGGCTCACTCATCAGCCTTTGAATCACTGACCTGGTGAAGGGGTCCCTACTCAAGGCGTCCGCCACAATGTTTTTTGTTCCAGGGATGTGTTTGATGTCAAATGTGTATGGAGATAGTCTCGCAACCCACCGCTGTTCACATGCGTCGAGTTTCGGTTTGGTCATTATGTAAGTTAATGGATTGTTATCAGTCCATACTGTAAAAGACTGGCCCTTTAACCAATGACTAAATTTTTCACAAACACTCCACTTGAGCGCTCAAAACTCCAAACGATGAGCACCTATGAATTTTTAGTACCATGGACTGAAATACCTGAGCAAGCATAGCGGAGCTAACCGCGAATAGCATTAGCACGGCCGTTACCAATGACACAACACAATGATATACACTGAAATAAATGATTCTGACCCCTCTTAAACGTTACATGCACTAATCAAGCATATTTTAATAGAAATGTGTTATTCAACTTTCCTTATAAAATGTTATTAATTCCATCATATAATGTCAAAATTATGACAATCTTATTTTGTTTAATTAAATGTAGCTTGAAAAAGATACGCCTATCCTCATTTGCATTCTGTTTGAATTTTTGGCGCATGCTCACTAACATACCGCCGCTTCAGGACCTTGGGACAGAAGTTGGTGTTCACTCTGGGAGACCTGCCGCCTGTTACACTAATTCAACGGCTGAGTTTCGCATTGTTTGGGTAAGTCTTTAATATGTTTTAGTTATCATTTGTATGTCATAGTTTTACTTTTACCACAGTGTATTTACATTTTTCAAATGTTTTGATCGAGTAGTTACAGCTATGAGCCTGTTCAGACGGTTAAGCTAGTCACATGTATTACCTAGGCTAGCTACCATATGTTAACATGCTCCTAATACATTATAAGATATCCATTGTCCCTGTGGTTAAACACTAGTGAACTCGTTTTTAATTAGTTGCGACTTGGGACCCCTAATCCAGTCTTTTCGTCATATTTATGGCGCATTAACATTAAGATATGGCCGCACGGGAGGTGGCGACGGTTTATCTGTTCGGCCATTATCACCTTCTTTGCAGCGAACAACGTACGGCTCGGGTGCAGTTCAGTCCCGCTCTTCATGGGGAGTCTCGGAGTCTCCCGCAAATAACATGCCGGAAGTTTTAGCGAGCGGGTAAGAGTGCGCGCGCTAGAGAGACTGCGTGTAGAGTTCTCAACGGGCCCGATGCCGCCGACCCCCACCCTTTTTTTCCTCTCTCTCTCATACACATTTTATCATGACCAGCAGACGGCGACGGTGAATTCACCTGCGGCAAGTTTACTTTTCACCAACTCCATCTACTTCTCCAGGCTAAAGGCGCGCACCCTCTCCATGATGCACGTAAATGGTAAATGGCCTCATTTATATCGCGCTTTTGTCCAAAGCGCTTTACAACAATGACTGACATTCACCCATTCATACACACATTCACACACCGACGGTGGAGTCAACCACGCAGGGCGACAGCCAGCTGGTCAGGAGCAATTAGGGGAGCCGGGGATCGAACTGGCAATCTTGCGGTTGCCAGCCAACCCGCTCTACCTCCTGAGCTAAACCCCCCCAGTCTGGCTGCATGTTACACGCAGCAGCCAGACTTTCTTTACGGCGAACAGCAGCGATGATTAATACATTTTTTTTAATTAAGCCGAGTTACGACCGGAGTCACTTGTTTATATTTTAGACCCGAAACCCGCGGGTCCCGTCGGGTTTGTCGGGCCAACCCGACCCGTTGAGAACTCTAACTGCGTGTGGTCGAGCTGCATGATCAGTCACACACATTCTCCCTCATGATTAAAAATGTTAATAATGAAGTGCATGCCGCACCGCTGCTACAAAAAAATGAGGGGAAACACTGGTAATATAAAATAATAATGTAGCATATTTTCCTATCCCTGCCTCTAATCTGTCATCTGTTTCATATTTCAGTGATGCTGAGGCATAATTGAGATGTAGACTTTTTCCACACTTGATTTTGCACTGAATGATAAGCTTAAGATTTCTTTACAGATGCAAAGTTGGTAACATGTTTTTTTATATTGTGTTCTTACTTGGCAGGCTTTTCTCATATCTGATTTTCAACCCATGTTTGGAACCTTTATATTGTTTTGGTAAGTATACAGATTCTTCACAGACATATAATTAAACAATCAGTCAGTTTAAATCTTATATTGATTTGATTAATAAATCTGCCAGTTGTGCCAAGGATAAATAAATCCAAGTACAAGTAAAGCTGTGTATAAGTGTGTAACAGTAACATATTAGCATTTGTTGGCAGCCTTACTCTAACTATAGAGGTTTTAATGTTACATTACAAAATTACAGTAAAGTAGTAAGTAAAGTAGAGTAAGTAGAGTAAAGTAGTTTTTTTATCTGCAGGCTTGGTTTTTAATCGAAGTTGGATCCCCTGAGGTAACTGTAAAACACTTTAAGTAATGTTTGATTGTCTGTCTTCTTTTCTTCTCCACTTTTCTGTATTTGTTGTTTGTCTAGTTTATGTGGCAGTGTAAATACTGTGGTGCGTCAAGACGCTCAGAACTTCTTAAACATTACAGACAAAAACATATTCATTTTGGGCATGGCCATCATATTAAGTGTGTGTATCCAGATTGTCCATGCATTTTTAGGACTTGGAATTCACTTTATACACACTTGTCAAGGAGTCATAGCAATGCCTTAAAGCACTCTGACAAACTTACATTTTCCTGCCAGGTATGTGGTTTTAGGGAACTTGGAACTGTGTGTGATTATTTTGCACACATAACCCATCATCTAAAAAACAATGAAACAGTTAATTGTATGTTTAAAGGCTGTGAATACAAATCCAATGTATATAGTACGTTCAAGTCTCACAAAAGTCGGAAGCACAGCTTGCATTCATTGGTAGATTTTAAGGATGATGTAGTACATGGTCTTGTTGTGACTGAAACTGCAGAGCCTGGTGGTTCAGACAATGAGGAATTCTGTGACAGCAGTCAGGCTGATGATGTTGATTTAAATACATCAAAGGATCAGACAAACATAATTGAACAAAAACTTGCAGCATTATTATTAAAACTAGAAAATATTTTTCATGTCCCAAGTACTGGAATTGATGAATTGCTGGAAGAACTTCAGTATTTGTTAAGTACAGCATCTCTGTGTAGTACAACAAATGTGATACAAGACACACTCAGTAGTTACAGCCTGCAAGTTGATCAATCTGTCATTAAAGAACTTGCATCTACAGTAGCACTCTCAACCTGTGAAGCAGAGTATATGGCTCTGGCCTCTACTAGCAAGAGTGTATATACCTAGAGCACCTATTGGAAGGAATTGATCACTACAAATACACACCAACAGTAGTGTATGAGGATAACCAGGTTACAATTGCCTTAGCCAGAAATCCTGTCAGCAGACAGAGGTGCGAACACATGGACATTAAGTACCACTTTATAAGGTCAGTTGTAAACGAGGGGAAAGTGACCCTGTTATATTGCACTACCGAAGAGATGGTCGCAGACGTTATGACCAAACCTGTCAACAAGTTAAAACTGAAAAAGTTTGCAGGTATTATGTTTGGTATCTGAAATAAGCGGGTGCATATATGAAGAAAAAAAAACACCTAACCCAGAAACTGTTTTTTTGTAGTATTAGGTGTCCTTAATAACATACTAAAAGTTTACCAAATTTTGACCACTATAATGCGGCGTTCACACCGGACGCGATAGACGCAAATACAATTGCTTGAGACGCTTGTATCGCGCCGCTTGATCATTTTGGACTATTTGTGTCATTCGCGTCATTCACGCAGGACGCTCATTTTTGAACTGGTGCCGCTCTAGCGGGGGAAACGAGGGCAGCTCCGGCGGGTCACGTTGGCGGACCCTCCTCCTCCGCCTCGGGGTACCCGATGCCAGAGTCCGTGAGCCTCCTCCGGGAGCCACATCCCTCGCACCGCAGGTCTCCCCAGGGAGAGTCGGGGCCACATTCAACTACGACCTCAGATCAGACGAGACAACTCGCTGAATTCAAGCATATTACTAAACTAAAAGAAAGTAACCAGGATTCCCTCAGTAGCGGCGAGCGAAGAGGGAAGAGCCCAGTGCCGAATCCCCGTCTGACGGGCGGACGTGGGAAATGTGGCATACGGAAGACCGCTTGCCCGGTGTCGCTCGGGGGCCTGAGTCCTTTTGATTGAGGCTCAGCCCGTGGACGGTGTGAGGCCGGTAACGGCCCCCGTCGCGCCGGGGTTTGGTCTTCTCGGAGTCGGTTGTTTGGGAATGCAGCCCGTCCATCTCAGCTGCGGAGCGCCTGTCCATCTGTCTGTCGGCTTGAACTCGTCACTGATTGGATGTCGCGGTGCGATGCCGCCTGAAAAGTTCGATATTTTCAACTTTATTTGCATCGCTTCAGACGCGCCATTCGCTTCATCTGCAGTCCTCCAGATGCTGTTTCAGGTTTGTAAAATAAATAATGTTCTTCTATGTATTTCTATTTTAATGGTTCTAGACTAGTGCTGCTCTCTATGAAAAGTGAAAACCATTTCAAGAAATTAGTGGTGAGTTAGAGGTTAGCTAAATTTGTCCCTTTCACTGTAATTTGACATGTGAAAGGGATTTTTGTTTTGTTTTACGCAGATAAGTCAGCTACATGCAGGGATGAGCAGCAAGGGACAGCACAGCAACAAGAGAGAGCAGGTGTACTGCCTCCTATTGATTTAGGGACAAAAGAAAGTGGCCCAAAGCAGGTGCCCCTCTCCCAGTACCCGTTCAGCCAATTTGGTATCCAGCAGAGGGCATTTAACAAGAGCTGGTTTGAGGAATTTTGTTGGCTGGAGTACTCTGTCTCCAGAGACTCTGCATTTTGTTTCCCTTGTCATCAATTTGGAAGGCAGCATGTCTGTACCAACAAGGATGCTCTAATCCAAGAAATAACTATACATGTCACCAAGCAAGTTACATCCTCCAAAATGTATTCTGTGATGGCAGATGAAGCCCGAGATGGCCACACACAGCAGCTGGGAGTATGTGTCCGTTTTGTCACTGAAGAGGGTACCCCAAGGGAGGCTTTTCTTGGTCTATACAAGCTGGACAAGTTTGATGCAAAATCCATTGCAGATGGTATAGAGGCGGTGCTTCATTCCCACAACTTAGAGGGCCTCATGTGCGTTGCTCAAACGTACGATGGAGCAGCAGTAATGAGTGGAGCAGTGGGAGGGGTCCAGGCCCGCTTCAGAGAGCGACACCCAGAAGCAGTTTATGTGCACTGTTATGCACATGAGCTGAACCTGGTTCTGTCCCACTCATGTAGAGCCATACCAGAAGCTGCAGCATGCTTTGACCTACTTGAAAATCTTTACACATTCTTCAGCAACTCCCTTGTCAACCACAACAAGTTCACAGAAGTCCAAAACCAACTTGGACTGAAGACATCTGAACTTGTGCAGCTCTCCACAACTAGATGGGCAAGCCAGGTGAGGTCTGTCAAAGCTGTCATGAGCAACCTCCCTGCAATTCTTACATGTCTCCGAACCATGAAGACAGCCATGGCCCAGGGAATCCTGTCAAAGCTCTGCAAACTGAAGACCATCTACATGCTAGTGGTGTTTTCCAAAGTCCTAGGGATAACTGAAGGGCTCCATCGTTACCTGCAGGGAGAAAATGTGGACTTGGGCAAAGCAGCTCAGTATAAGACGGCAATAACTGAAACCTTGGCAGATCTCCGCACGGACTCTGGGGCTGAAGACATGTTTAAGAGTGCCGTGACTTTATGTGAGCAAAACGACATCCAGCTCCCTGCTGGTTCCCGGCACAAACAGAAACGGCTGGATGATTTCGTGGTGGAGTCAGCCTGTGGGGCAACTTCTAATCCGACCACCTCAGGTGATTTCAAGCATCATCTTTTTTATCCATGTCTTGACAGGATGTTGCAGGAGCTTAATCACCGTTTTTCAGATGTAGGGGAAGAGCTCATGTCAGGCATTCAAGCCTGCAACCCAACTTCTCCGACCTTTCTCTCTAAAGATGCCCTCCAAAACCTTGCTACCCATTACAAGATCCCACTGAAGTCAGAGGAGCTTATGGTAGCTACAAATTTCATCAAGAGGAAGCTTGAGAAGGAGAAAGGGAAACAAGTCTCCAGTGTGAAAGAGAAAGACCCTGACATAGCCACTGTGTTCCACATGCTTGATGAGGACATGTTTCCAACCCTGAAAGCTGTCCTCCAAGTGGCTCTGACAATTCCTGTAAGCAGCTGTAGCTGTGAACGGTCCTTCAGTGCATTACGTCGTTTGCACACATGGCTAAGGAGCACTATGGGCCAAGACAGGCTTAATGACCTTGCTATCATATCCATCGAAAAGGACAACCTGGATGCCATAACCCCAGACAATGTTATTGACAGATTTGCCCAATTGAAACCACGTCGGCACAGCCTCATTTTGCCACCACCACCACAAGAAAAGTAGAAAAAAAGCTTTAGTTGGGACAGAGGGGTTGGGGGGTAGGATAGTGGATAGTGAAGCACAAAGGAGAAAATGACTTATGAACACAAGAAATGAAACTGAGTTTAGAGCAGAGTCATATTGAAGATATCAAACTACTCCTCGTCCTTCTCCTTTTCTTTCATCTCTTGTGTTGAATAGTCATTTTTGCTTCACTGTCCACTCCTTTCCTTTCCAGCATTAGTTTGATATCTTCAGTACAAGACTCTGCTCTAAACTCAGTTTCATCTCTTGTGTTATGTGTTCTCAGTTTCTCTTTCTTGAAGAGAAACTGAGAACACATAACACAAGAGATAGACAGATAGACAGAGTCAAACTGAAGATATCAAACAAATGCTGGAAAGGAAAGGAGTGGACAGAGAAGCAAAAATGACTATTCAACACAAGAGATGAAACTGTTTAGAGCAGACAGAGTCATATTGAAGATATCAAACTAATGCTGGAAAGGAAAGGAGTGGACAGAGAAGCAAAAAGGAGTTTAGAAGAGAGGAGTGAAGAACAGAGCAAGACAGCAGAGGTGCCAGGCAGCATTAATGTAAGATAATAAAACAAACTTCTTGTTTGTTTGTTTTTCAGTTCTGAAGTTTATGAGATGTCAATCAGGATTACATGCACTGCAAGATTTTAATGTAATGCTTATGATCAGTTTTAACACCTTTTTATCTTTTCTTTTTTCAGCGGATGCAACACACTATTCGTGGATCCTTCAGGACAGCACCTTTGTCTAGATAAAGTATGTATGTAATGTGTTTTCTGAATTAGCAATAAAACATTTAGTTAAAAAAAGAACTTTTTGCATACATCTTTTCTCCCTCTGGGCTAAGCCTCGGATCTCCCATAATCCTAGATCCGCCCCTGTTTGTTGTGATTATTTATTGCATTTAAATGTGCCTGGAACTGTGGAAACCTGCCTGTGAGGTCTCGGTGACGTGTACGCACTGCGCGCCATCAGCCAAACTTCCACTCCAGCGCCAGCTGTGATTCGCATTGAATGAATGGACTTTATTTACGCCTTGCGCCGAGAGTAGACCAGGTTGGAGCTGGCGAGCTTTCAGCGCAGTCTCGGCGAGGCTTTTGCCACGAAACTTCCGCTACGCCAAGCTGAATCTGTGACGCCTCCCCCTGCTGCGCCACCACACCCATCTTGGCGCAGGCGATCCACCAAACTGCCAAACTGACCGTGCGCAAGGCTGCGCGGGTCGAAACTTACATTACGCCGGCTCCGCCACCCTGCGCCGCCCTGCGCTGCGCCACGAAACTAGGCCCAATGTCTTGAAAACATGATTAAAAATAACAATAAGAATAACATGTGAACATATGACTTTGTACAAAATCAATCAGCATATTTACAAAAGAGTCCTCAGGGGGGAATGTGCTTCTTGGTGTGTGTCGACAAAATTGTTTGAATTTGAACGGAAAACACAATTTTGAAAAATGACAACAAAACACGGAATTTTGAAAAAATAAAATGGAAAACAGAATTTCGAAAAAAATAAATGGAAAATACAGAATTTAGAAAAATGAAAATGGAAAACACAGAATTTAGAAAAATTAAAATGGAAAACAGAATTTAGAAAAATTAAAACTGAAAAACTGAATTTAAAATGGGAAAACACTGAACACGGGACTTAGAAAAATTAAAATGGGAAACCACGGAATTTAGAAAAATTAAAATGGGAAAAACACAGAATTTGGACGAATTAAAATGGGAAAACATGGAATTTAGAAAAAATTTAATGGGAAAACATAGGGTCCTAGTCAAGTGGGAGAGCAGTATGAGCTATCATCTACAAACAAAATTAACTCAGGTTTTGTAAGTGGTTTGGTAAGTGGTTTGTCTAGTAGATCGGGACGGGGGGGTGAGCATAATGTTCAACTAAGATCAACTTTCACAAATATATGGCTTGCCATCAATTACCCCTTTTCCACCAACGCGAACCATAGTTCAAGAGCCGGGCCGGTGCCGTGCTGGTTCGCAACCGTCCGAGAACCTGTTTGCGTTTCCACCGGCTAGAGAGCCCAGAGAACCACGTCATTACGTCACTGTATACGTCTGAGGTTTCCCCGCAGCGCTAATTTCAAGCATAGCAGACATGTCTCTTCAGAAAAAGTGTTTATTTTGGTAAATAATACAATAACAATAAAATACACAAAACACTAAAATCACAACATTTTTTAAAGTGTAGAGCAGTGTGTGATCAATAGATCAGAGTGTTTGATGTTTAGTCATCTGCAGGTTGGACCTCCGTTCAATATCGCCGATGTCCGACAGCTCTACAAACACAAACCAGAGAACAGTGGTTTAATCACAAACGTGTCCACGACGCTGTAAACACAGATGTTAAGTCACGTTGGTAGTTGGTAACGTTTAGTGAGCGAACGGCAGTCAGAAAGTGGCATGCTAACGTTGTTATTAGCAATATCACGCTAGCTGGCTAGCTAGCTGGTCATCCTACATTACCCGAGGAAGCAAAGCCACTAGTTGCTGCTGTTACGAACGTAATCACTAGCTTGGTAAACTAAACAGAAATGTGTCGTTGGTTTGCAACGAGGTTAAACATTTTAAAAGTGAAACTTACCGGGAACAGTAACGTTAGTAAAACTCCGCAGCGGCGTATTTTCCCCCGTTGCCTCGAGCGTTAACCCCGCCCCCAGCCCCTAACGTAAGCCGGGCCCAGTTCCAGCCCAGCAAGGAGTTGGGGCCGCTCGGGAACCAGTTTTCCAGGCCGAGAGCCGGCTCTTTGTCTGTGGAAACAGGAAGAACTGGTTCGCGATTGGGCACCGGCTCCGAACCGGCCCTCAAAATGCCTCGGTGGAAAAGGGGTAAATGAGGAAAGGAAGGAGGGAAACAGGGTTAAGGGGTGATCAGCGTTCAATAGTAAGGTTAGAGAAAGAAGGATGAACTCATAACAAGTCTGTCTAGAGGAGGAAAAACGTTGAGTTTCAGAGCGGAAGACAAGATGTGTTAGTGGAGATCCCAGTACCATGGAGGAGGTAGTCTTTACACCGTGACTGAAGTCAAAAAGGTACTGGGACCCTGGATGAACGGGGATAGAGAAAAACAGGACAGAAAAAGGATGGAGGATAGTGGTTGGATCTGGAACTACTAGAGTAAAAATAGGATTAACACAGTCATTAACTGCTCTGAGGTCTTGTACAAAACGCCAACTTCTCTTGAGGCCTGTGGTCCAAATCCCAGGAGGAAGAGCAGACCTCTGTTCAGGTCGAGGAGAAAGAGAGGATGAGACCTCTGTTCAGGTTGAGGTCCCAGTGGAAAGAGAAAGATTCCAACCTGGTCTGCTTGCTAGAAAGCCAACTTCCACTGCAGTTGACCAATCAGAATGGAATCTGGAGTTCACAGGCACTTTCAATGACACAGGGTGCAGTCGAATAGTCTATTTTGCTTTGGAAGGTTCCTAACTGAAGAAGTGAACCGGAAGTAAACAAGTGGCCGCCAAGATAAGAGCTGTTCGAATTCTCTAAATGCAAAGGAAAGGAGCTCCAATGCTTCTTTTCAGAGCTCCTTTCGCATAGGATGCAACGGACCTTCCTATGCGAAAGGAAAGGAGATTACGCCGACCCACAATTCTTGCGAGAGCAACATTTAAAGTGCCGCACACCTCGGCGTTCATGAAAGCAAACTATATGTGCATTTACATATTTAACAATGACTTTCATGCAGACATATAGTAATTGGAATTGTGTTGTTAAATGTGTATGAACAGTGATAATAATTTAATGATATTTTTATTTATTTCAATCATGTAACAAATGTTTGACAAAAACGAAACTAAAACCACAAATGAAATGTAACAGGAAAGAGGAGCTGCTGGACCTGAAGCCGGTCAGTGAACCAGCTGTTTATAAAACCAACAATGTGGAGAAGTGGACGACGCGTTTTTTGTAGTCCATTATTGTAGTTTCTCCAGCGCAGACGCACGTCAATCGCTGGTGCCGATCATCAGCTGTCAATCATCAGCGGCCGCGGTATGATGACGTAGCTTAGTGAAAGTCCGGTCGGATTCTCTGAGCACCGCGGCCGACTTTTCCTGAATCCTTTTGAGTTCTCCTATCGCCTTTCCTTAACCCTGTGACGTTTTCTCCAGAGGTCAAGGAATAGGAGCTAGGAATAGGAGTTAGGACCTTATTTTTTGACTATTCGACTGCACCCACAGGCCTGCAGGCAGATGGGGGGAGGGGGAAAGACCCCCTGTCGAGGTGTGTGGCTGTGTTTCCACACAGAGGACCCTCCAATCTGAATGTTCAGAAACAATTCAATCTGCATCCATGAATTGTTTCATAGACACAAACCCTGAGGTCCCAACAATGGTGAATGTGCAGGTCACAACTTGTCCACGAAAGTGTTTTAGAGTTGTTGGATTGTGTATTTGATGAGTTTAATGAGGGAAACCAAGAAATCCCATTAGCCTCCGTAGCGTAGCTCTGAGCAGCTAAAAATAGCTTACACCGACAAATAAAGCTAATGAACCTACTGCTGTGACTATAGAGATTATGGCAATGGGCCAAAATGCCAAAATGTTGAATTATCCCTTTAGGCTCTGGCCTGAGGCTCAGAGATTACCACGGCAACTTGAAGTGGTTGCCATGACGTTAGAGGCTGAGGCAGACAGAAACGTGGAGAAAAACAGCAATTATCGACCTCTGCGCTGGTCTCACATTTGGGCAAATTCTGAAAATGGTCGGTCCTATCAGAAAAAAAACACACCGTCATTGCTGTAAGGACTTCCCGAACGATTTGATATGATTTTGGTGTTTCTGCAGTAAATATTTTGGAGACAGTTGCAAGTTTAAAACAGGGGTCCTCTCTCTGCTTCTCTCAGAAAGTTTTGTATTGGAGTCAATGAGGAGCAAAGACAGATGTGGCTGCACTTAGAGGCTGCTAATTCAAATTCTGTAAATCTCTTTGATTTTTTGAGCACATTGTCAGAGACAGAACAAGTTTGTCTACAAATTTGGAAAATAACATGTGTGTAGAGTGTAAATTGTGGCCGGGGGGAGTTTGGAAAGAGAAAAAAACTGACATTTTTTAGGGTTCTCTCCCACTCTGACCGATAATGTCACGCACTCTAACACAGAGGGCCCTAGTTTCGTAGACCAGCGCAGGGCGGCGCAGGGTGGCGCAGCCGGCGCAGTGCAAGTTTCGACCCGCGCAGCCTTGCGCACCGTCAGTTTGGCAGTTTGGTAGATCGCCTGCGCCAAGATGGGTGTGGCGGCGCAGCAGGGGGAGGCGTCACAGATTCAGCTTGGCGTAGCGGAAGTTTCGTGGCAAAAAGCCTCGCCGAGACTGCGCTGAAAGCTCGCCAGCTCCGACCTGGTCTACTTTCGGCGCAAGGCGCAAGGCGTAAATAAAGTCCATTGATTCAATGCGAATCACAGCTGGCGGATCGGAAGTTTGGCGGACCGGCGCGCAGTGCGCACACGTCACCGAGACCTCACAGGCAGGTTTCCACAGTTCCAGGCACATTTAAATGCAATAAATAATCACAACAAACACTATTTAATGCAACTCATTGAATCAACACGTGAATTTATATCTATATAGATTGTCCCGTCACATCTGACGTCAGATCAAAGGCAGATGGCACGCGTAACGGAAACTCAGCCTCTCGGACCAAAACATCTCCCTCTCTCTCTCCTGTTTTTTATAATATGGGCATTGTTATTATTATGATACGCTCGCACAGCGCGTGATGAGCGTGGTGGGAGCGGCGGCGGTGCTTCTGTCATCGGGTTGTCAAGTGACGGAACTTGCACTGAACCTCCCCTAACGCATTAAAGGAGAGGAGAGGAGCTCATTTGATTGGTGAAGATCTGAATCGGCTGTATTAATCCCAGTCCACGCCTCGTCTCCTCCTCGTCTCCCACTCACGCCTTCTTCTCCTCCCTCTTTCCCACTTGCGCCGGTGGGCGAGACGGGAGGTGTGCCTGCGCGAGCCTGCGCGGTGCACGAAACTTGCAAAGTCCAGGCGGACACACCCCGTCGGCGCGGCGCAGGTGCGCTGAAAGCTGACTGCGCCTGGTCTACGAAACTAGGGCCCAGAAAGTTCTGTGCAATACACACCCATTCTAATCTCATAATTTCTCCCAAAACGATCATGGTTATTGAACAGTGATTGATCAAAAACTATATGACCTATTGAAACGTGGATTAATACACAAGACACAAGACTTGTGTCTACTGTTTAAAGTTTAAATGGAGTTTCTAGGTAAAAGTATCCCTGAGCAGAAGACGTTTGAAAAACTACAATGATTGCTTTTATTTCCGCCCATCCCATTCACTTTTAGTTTTTCGAGACTTACGTCGTGAAAAATTATTATTCTGTTGAGAAAAGTAATAGCACACCGATCCCGATTGAACCACACGTTTTGATATATAATTTGTCCTACAATCGAAATTTGTCTGGAAGATGAAAAATAACTAGAAAATGCATTTCCTGCAGAAAATGCGTGGAAATGCTTTAATGCTGAAGCAACACTGGAAAAAAAGCTGAATATTTGAAGAAAATATTAAAAAAGCTGAATATTTGAAGAAAATATTAAAAAAGCTGAATATTTCAAGAGAATATTATAAAAAGCTGAATATGTGCAAAAGTTTGAATGAGCTGAATAGTTGGAAGAGAATATTAAAAAAGCTGAATATGTGCAAAAGTTTGAAAAAGCTGAACATGTGCAAAATTATGAAAAAAGCTAAATATTTGAAAATAATATTAAGAAAGCTTAATATCTGCAAACGTATGAAATAAGCTAAATAGCTGAACAAATATGAAAAACCTGAATATTTGAAAATATATATATATATGAAAGGCAAAAAAATGTTGAAGACAAGTTGAAATGTCCTTTAAGAGCTGAACATTTAAATATCTGAATGGTTTTTGTAGCTGAATGACACACATACAGACAGAGGCCGAGTGAAATACATACAGACAAAGAGAACAGACAGGCAGACAGACAGAGGGGGAGAAAAACACTGAAAAGGCACTGAAATAGTGTATGGATCTTTGTATAACATTGTGAAGCAAACCATTGGTCTCAATGTTTTAACAAATACAAAACAGACGGGTAAGCTCATTGCAAATATATTTTAATTGCATTATAATTTAGTGAGTCAATAATGCTGTAGTAATTCACAGTAATTATTACAATTCAAAATGTAGTTATAAAGTCAGCAGAATTAAATTAATATATCATTATCAACAGTATTATATACAAACAAGCCTGATACATTGTTCATACAGAATGAACTGATGTATTTGTTTAATAAATAAATAAATACATTTATAAATAAAACATTGATAATGCTTCAGTATATTATGAATACAAAGTGGCACAAAATATGAATGAATAGTTCTTAAATTGATCTATGAATTGTAAATGAAAAAAAGGAAACTTAGCACAAAATCTTAAACTGTGTTCATTCTTTTTTTCCCGTAAATAAAAAACACAATTTACATTAAATTAATTAAATGATATATATTTATTTATATACAAATTAATATAGGGCTAAATTGAATAAATAAATAAAAAATACTTAAATTCAATTAAATTGAACTATGAATTTGAAATTTAAAAAGCGAAACTTGCATTCACTCTTTTTTCTGCATATAAAACATAATTGAAATGAAAATAATTAAATCTGAAATAATATTTAGAAATAGAAAGATAAAGAAAAATAATTCTATACTAAAATTGAATTGAACTACGAATTTGAAATGAAAAAGGGAATCATCGTAAGCTGCTTTCACTCACTTTTGTCTGCATATAAAACATCATTGGACTTAAATTAATTCAATTTGAAATAAACAGAAATAGAAAGATAAATAGAAAATAAATTAAAACAATACTGACATTAAATCAAATTGAACCAAGTCTTAAGCTTTCTTAACTTTTTTTCTGCATATGAAACATAATTGAAATGAAATTAATTAAATTTAAAATGAATATATAGAAATAGAAAGATAAATAAAAAATAATAATACTGAAATCAAATTAAAAGCTACTCAAAGACCAAAATCTGTGTGCATTCACATTCTTCATATCCCTGTCAATCAAAATGGCCTCCCCTCTGCCACCTCCCCTTATTTATATGACTGGAGGTGCTAAGTTTCTACACGGTGGTGTGAAAGCCCCTTTAGGGCTTGATTTTGCCTACACCATGGGGGACACTTTAACTAACCATAAGGAAACTCAAATGGACTTTTGGCTCCACTTTGGTGGCAATTCACTAAGAGTCTGTTATTCATATGGGGATAACGTGAATTGGGAATCATTTCAATTATTGCATGTAGACCCCCTTTTAATCCAAAGAAACAAATAAAACTTAAAATCAAATTAGATTTGAATACAGAATTTGATAATCAATGTATCCCCCTATGCACTGGCAGTTGGATCTTGCAATAAAACAAATAAATAGATGAAAATAAAAAATACATAGAACTGTAGTTTGCAAACTCAAAAATGAACAGCGCCTAAGCAGAAATTGTTTTTAAATAGTTTTAGGGCTCAACAATATATATTGTTGCCATCAATAGCAGAAGATTCGTGCTGTATGTGCAAAGGATGCAATATTGGGTAACTAACATCTGTCCACATCCTTCTTTCACCTATTATCTTAATTGTTTTTTATGATAAGCACAGTACATAAATAATATTGTGTTGATCAAGACCTTTAGTCAAGATTCATGGGTAAATATTAGGGAGACAATGTGTCATGCCTAAAAACATTGTTATGATAGCGACGCATTAGTCAAAACAGAGCTTTGTATATAAAGTGTCATTTGTTTGATAATGATGAACAATATCACAATTTCAATAGTGGACAGAGGCTTTTCACATGGTGGTTAGACCGAGGCTAATACCCGCAATAGTCTAGCACAGGTGTCAAACTGATCCAGTAAAGGGGCTACAGGTTTTCATTCCAACCAAGCAAGAACACACCTGATCCAACAAATCAACTGTGTGAAGACAATTCAGTTGATTGAATAAGTCCAGTCAGCTGTGTTCTTGCTTGGTTGGAATGAAAACCTGCAGCTACAGCGGCCCTTTACTGGATCAGTTTGACACCCTATGACTTCAAGCTGCAGTAGCCCTGGACTGACAGTCATGTCAACACTGTCATTTCACTTGTGTGTTATCTCAATATTTAGCTCAGTTTACTGAGCCTCACTGAAATGCAGGTTGTGTCCTTGACTTTGAAGGAACATGGGGTTAGAGTCACTTGTGTGACTTCAGGTCAGAAGACAAGCATGGGAACATTTGTTTACCAATTAAATCTTTAGACGAGGCTCATTTAACCAAGTCATGTGTTGTGGGCCTTCTGGAGACAAAACCTTCAGCTTACTTCCACAGTCTGATACTGTGACAGCTTTTCAGTTGGGTTTAGAATAGCCCAAGGCTAAGGATACACATGTGAAAATCCTCTAACAAACCTACCAGCCCCACACTAATGATCACTTAAATAATATATAATAAAACACATGTCTTCTCTTTCAGGTTAATTAGTTTAGATGCATATAACATCTGAACTACCTGACAACTTTCCCCTTCATCTGTCATTAATCTGTCAGAAAACAGATGGAAAGGGAAAGATGACATGAAAAATAAATAAATAAAATAAAAGATATTAACTGTGGTGAAATATAAAAAAATAACATACATTGTTTGAATCACATAAGAAAGAGATCAATAATAATAATGATAGAAATAATAACAAATAGGTGTCCTACTATTGAGAGAGGTAGTCATTCTGTCCATGGATCAGTCGTGTATGCTGTTGTTTGTTGAATCTGTCCAAATTGTCAGTGGAGCACAGTGTCAGTGTGGAGATGTAAAGGGCTGTAACATGATGACCTTTGACATGTCCAGTGGCTGTAGGACTGCTTCTTCCAGGTATCTGACCAGTGTTTCTGTGAGGACAGCATCACTGTAGACATGGAGGAGGAAAGGCCTTAACGGGAAGAGCAGACAGAAACTTTATTCCTCCCATTCCTTTAGTTGTTAATGCAAATAGCACACACAAACAGTAATGAAACAGTATGTTTGCTTGTTGTTTAGTCAAAGAGGGATCCTGTTCTAAAGGAGTAAAAGAAAATGTTACCTTTAGTTGTTTAGCCTGATGCTGCACCCAGCAGGAAGTGTGACTGACAGTGATGACTGATCTGATCTTCCCTGCAGCAGCACACCCGATCACTTTCCAAGGATCAACAGTAGTTAGGCTCTACTGAAGTCAACTGTGCACAGCAATGGATGCACATGTGGTGACGTGGAGATAGGAGGATAGCGCAGGTCCTGATAACAGAAAACATAAAGTTATTGTCATTAACTGAAGACTGTGAAACAAAACATGTTCAGAAGTTACAAAACAGACATTAATAAAATACCTTGAACACTGCTGCCATTTCACTCAGAGAGGTTTATGAAGGCTTCATGATGTTCAGCTTCTTTCACATGTTGAGCTCTCTGTGCAGTCCTGAGTGTGTTGAGCTCTCTGTGCAGTCCTGAGTGTCTCCACTCTAACTGTGAAGTGGAGGGATCACAGTGGAGGAATGAGAATGACAACATTATACTCAACAATGTTATCTAAACTGTTGCATTAATACAAAGTAAATACATGAATGTACACTATTGAAAGAAAATATCAGATATACAACAACAAGAAAACAATACCTTATAGTCTGTTGTGAAGAAACCTCAGCACTGGCAGGTGGAACACAGGTCTGTGGTCCAGCAGTGACGGTCCACTGTTGATGCTGCTGCAGCATCTGGTCTGTGGCAGCATGATGTCCTGGTTGATGATCCAGTATCTCAGAGCCAGAGCGATGGTGAGGCAAAGACGGGCAGGTGTTATCTCATCCTCTGCTTTAAAGAATGACTGGGATTGGCAGGAAGTAGAAGGTGTCTCTTGCAGTGATGGTCCACTGACAGTGGACAGAGTTAAGATGCTGCTGCAGCATCTGTCTTGTGGCTGCATGTCTTGGTGGATGTGAGCTGGTCCTCACAGTGCTGAAGGGTGTGAGGCTGAAGCTGGTGTTGTCATAGAGGAGACAGGAGAACTGTGTCTCTCGTCCAGGGGAAAGTAAACTTACATGAGTTATAGGGCCCTAGTTTCGTAGACCGGCGCAGGGTGGCGCAGCCGGCGCAGTGCAAGTTTCGACCCGCGCAGCCTTGCGCACCGTCAGTTTGGCAGTTTGGTGGATCGCCTGCGCCAAGATGGGTGTGGCGGCGCAGCAGGGGGAGGCGTCACAGATTCAGCTTGGCGTAGCGGAAGTTTCGTGGCAAAAAGCCTCGCCGAGACTGCGCTGAAAGCTCGCCAGCTCCAACCTGGTCTACTTTCGGCGCAAGGCGTAAGGCGTAAATAAAGTCCATTCATTCAATGCGAATCACAGCTGGCGGATCGGAAGTTTGGTTGACGGCGCGCAGTGCGCACACGTCACCGAGACCTCACAGGCAGGTTTCCACAGTTCCAGGCACATTTACATGCAATAAATAATCACAACAAACACTATTTAATGCAACTAACTGAATCAACACGTGAATTTATATCTATATAGATTGTCCCGTCACATCTGACGTCAGATCAAAGGCGGATTGCACGCGTAACGGAAACTCAGCCTCTCGGACCAAAACATCTCCCTCTCTCTCTCCTGTTTTTTATAATATCGGCATTGTTATTATTATGATACGCGCGCACAGCGGCGGCGCTGCTTCTGTCATCGGGTTGTCAAGTGACGGAACTTGCACTGAACCTCCCCTAACGCATTAAAGGAGAGGAGAGGAGCTCATTTGATTGGTGAAGATCTGAATTGGCTGTGTTTATCCCAGTCCACGCCTCGTCTCCTCCTCGTCTCCCACTCACGCCTTCTTCTCCTCCCTCTTTCCCACTTGCGCCGGTGGGCGAGTCGGGAGGTGTGCCTGCGCGAGCCTGCGCCGGCCTGCGCGGTGCACGAAACTTGCAAAGTCCAGGCGGACACACCCCGTCGGCGCGGCGCAGGTGTGCTGAAAGCTGACTGCGCCTGGTCTACGAAACTAGGGCCCATAGTCTCTAACAAGAAACTGGGTGGGATGATAATGTGGAGTTTCAGCTGGTAGGGATCACTAAACCAGAGATCAGGTGTTACATTAAGAACACCTACTTTCTGATTTCTACAGTAAATGTTAGCAGCTGTATACAATGCTGTATACAGCTGCTGAAACAGTTTTGACCTGTGCATTCATCATCTCTGACCCGACCCCCCCACCCAGATGAATGCACAGGTCAAAATGCATTGGCAATATAGCTCATAACAACATATCTGAATATCTGAGTTATCTGAAAAGAAATGATGTATTATCCAATATTCTCAAAACTTATGATTACCAAACAAAATGTTATTTTACTTACATGTGACAGCATACTTAGGTTTCCCTTACATAGACACTTAGATAAACCGGACCAACAACAATATGGTTATCTAAAAAACAATCACATGATGCTCAGTGGATTTTTGTTCTACCTGACAGTTTTCAGACCTGTGGTGGAGAGAAATTGGGTCCTGCAGCAACAAAGAGGCCTTGCATGTCAGTTTCTCATAGGCTCGTTACAGAAGTCATACCAAGTGTTGAGGAGATCCTCTGGTCCGCCCTCCCTCCCTCCCAGCCTCAGAGAGACTGAGGCAGCCTGGCAAGGTGTTGAAGCCTGGCTGCTCAGAGGATACTCCTCATTATGCACCATTGTATTTGTCATTTAAATCTCTGTAAGTCATATTTTCTATATTGTAAACATAGCATCACAATATACTCTTTTTGATTTTATCATTGCACATTTCAATAATTTACTCTTTGAAACTAAGCTGTGTTATTAATACATTTATCACTCACTTACCTTTAGTATTATTACAAGTTAAAGTTCCATCACAAATTCTTTGACTTTTTCTTGATCTTTAAAACTCACCTGACATATTATGGGCTGTTAGAGGACATGACACAGTAGACAGGATTGTGATAACTGTAATAACTTCTGATCACGCCAGATTGGAGACAACGCTGTGGTTGAGAGATGAAAATGAGGTCGAGCAGTGTGTTCTTCTCTGTGGTTGCACCATTGATCAGTTGTGTAAATCCATAGGACTGAAACAGCTCAAGGATCGGCTTACTGGCGTTGGATAGGAGATTCTCGTTGAAGTCACCACACACAATTATGTTGTTACAGTCCATGATCTCAAGTGAGTCCAACAGGCTTCCCAGGTTTGACAGGAAAGATGTCACACTGTAGTCTGGAGGTCTGTACACAGCTGCAATCAGCGCACTCACTGGGGCTTCAACTTTCAGAGCTACGAACTCAAGGTCAGTTACATTATGGACATACTGTTTTTCATGCACTTGAATGTGGTTTTTCACATAAACAGCAACTCCACCACCTCTTCTGTTGGCCATCTGTGGTACATTTGTGTAGGACACGTGTCTGTTGCGTTTGAACATGGTGTAACCCTCTAAATGGAGACTGTCTGCCACAAAGGAGCCTTGTAGGTGAGTTTCTGTGAGACACAAAACATCTGCAAGACACAGTTCATGATGGCTCTTGATGTCATTGACATGAGCTGGGAGTCCCTCTGTATTGTGGTGAATAATGGTCATTGTGTCAGGTCTGCTCAATGTATGTTTGATCTGAAGAAGAGGCATCATGTCGTCCAATTTGAGTTGTCTCATAGTTTGCAAGGCTCCAGTGATTTGTGGGTTGGCGTATATTTTACTCTCATCCATATCCAGAATGTGCAGTCCACTGAGAGAGGTCACTCTGCTGACAGCTACATAAGCCATGCCAGGTTCAAAAATGTGTTTCAGTGAGACCACAGCTGATGTCCTTGTCATACCTTGGACCTTGTGAATTGTACAAGCAAAGGCCAGTTTAATAGGAAACTGTCTGCGTACCACTCCTTTCTGTTTCAGATTCTCCTCAGCTCTCTCGATGTACACTAGATTGTCTGGTCCACCTGGTGCTCTATTACGGTAATCCCTTCCAGCTGTTTCATCATCCATCTTAAACCCAAGCATAGTGACATGTGCAACACCATTTTGTTCAGAAGTTATTACCCTGACCAGAGTAGAGAACGATCCATTCACCAATCCTTGAGACACGTCTATGTTTCTGGTGAGCATGACACGAGCACCCTCAGCAACGTTTAGAGTATCTGGTAACTCATTTCTGTTTCCTTTATATGGTTTGGCTTGTCGTGCCATTCTGCCAGTTCGTGGGTCCTTCTTGTAGTCATCTGCATCAATGTTGGTGATATGAGAATGGAGCAGAGCTAATGTTGTTGAGTTGTGTGAATCAACTTGTTTATTAGTTGCAAAAATGTGCAGTACATCATTTGGACAAAGCGCTGGTTCAGTGACGGCCTGTGACAGCAGAGCTCTGTCTGATTCAGACAAAACATGTGACTTTTCTTTCACTCGGATCCTGTTCAACATCTCTGCAAAGGCAACATCATCCTTCTGACGCATAATCTCAGTCAGAGTGATCATCTGAAAGTGTTCCTGCCAAAGGTCAATCTCACAGGGGTCATACACACACAGAGGTTTGGACTGTCTCACTGGTGGAAGCTGATAAAAGTCTCCTACGGCTATGACTGACATTCCTCCAAAGGGTCTCTGACTGCCTTTGATCTGTTTGAGTCTGGCATCAACATAGGCAAACAGGGGCTTTGACACCATGGACACTTCATCAATGATGAGGATTTCAGCATTCAACAGGTCAGATCTGACTTCATCCAGTTTGTTGTCATCCAAGTCCTTGAAATGGAGGTTTTAGGCTTCTGGGCAGCTTGAGAAGAGAGTGCAGTGTTGTTCCTGAGATGTTAAAAGCAGCAGTTCCAGTGAAGGCAGTCAGCAGGACAGTAGGGTTTGATATGTCAGCCTCCTCAGCACGTCTCGGCAGCTTGCACAGTATCTTAGAGGCCTCAGAGTAGATTTAATGAGATGTGACTTTCCTGTTCCAGCACCACCATTGATGTAAAAAAAGAACTGCTCTGGATTAAGGCCACAGACTCATTTCACACACCAGTCTCTCAATGCATAGAATACACAGGCTTGTTTCTGGTTCTGGTTTATGTACTCTGGGACATTCTCTTGTTCATTTTCATGATCTGGCTCTCTTGACTCCAGCTCTTCAACACACTCCAACCTCACTACTTCAGATTCTGGTGCCAGATTACACCATTCATCAATCACACCTCTGTTCTGCTCATATTCTTCAACAGCATTCTCAATCTGCTCACTGTTTTTCTCATATTTGTCTCTGTTTCGTTTCACAATGTGTTTGACATATTCGGGATGGTCGGAGCCTGAGAGTTGGACACAGCCACTGTTGTAGAAGGACTCATATGTGGGGAAGTACGGTCTTTTCAGTTCCTGCTCTGATCGGTGAGGAATGTACAGTTTCAGTAATGTGCCATAATACTTCTCAGGATATTTTTCCTGTGATGTGCGGTGATATCTGATGATAGCAGGCTTATCCTTTTTCCGCCTTTGCACAAATCCCATCTCATTCAGGAGGGGCAACACATCTTTCCCTTTTGTCTGCTGGCCATAGACAATCCTGCAAGTCGCTGCAAAATCAGCCAAACACATCTCCTCATACTCTGGTGTTTCAGGTCTGGCTTTGTATTTGTCAGTCAAAGACGTCATCCACACATCTGCACATTCTGAAGTTGTGTTCTCCAGGAACGAGAGGGGACGACTCATTTTCAATGCGTTGTCATCAGTCGGTATGAATATGACACCACGGGAACACTTTTTCATGTTAATGCCACATGCACGGGTCACACACTCCTGAGCACTGACCTCTCTCTTTTTTGAGTATGCCTGCATGATTTCCCTCATTTCATCACATTCGTTGACGTGGTCTCTGTTGGAGTTCTCAATGACTGTTTTGAGGTACTCGGACATTCCACCTTCTTTCTTGGTTATGTACTCTGTGAGATACACAATGCATCCGTGTGCGTTCAGTATGTACTGTATGTCGATATTTGCATCCCAGGCTTTAAGCAAAAACGGATTATATCCATTTACCCAGCAGTCTTTTGGGTCACGTTTCAGTATCACTGCACTGGATTTGTTCATGAGGTCGAGGCATCGTTCATACTCAATGTGTGTTAAATCGCATCGAGCCAGGAGCTGGTCTAAACTCAGGGAGGCTGTTTGAGGTTCATTCAACAACAAGTTCAGTGGTCTGAGCTTTTCTTTTGCTAGTTCCACGAGCAGTGGATCAAATTCCTCATCAGGTCTCGTTATTATGGTGTCTCTCACAGGTGGTTTGGGAAATCCAAATCTGCATCCAGAGCTGCGAGTCTTGAAACATGTCTTTGAGTGGTTTTTGCTGTGCATTTGCAGTTCTGTGACTTGTTTGTACAGTTCAGGTTGTTTATGTGGGTCAGGCAGCTGAGCTGTGATGTATTTGGACACAAAATCCAACACCGTCTGATCATCATCCTCATCAAACACAGGTGCACCTTCTATCCAAACGAGGCAGTGAATGTGTGGGCTTCCTCTGTGCTGAAACTCAACTCTGTAAAAGTAGTCAACAACTTTGCCGATGGGCTGTGCAGGAGACAAGATGACATCTCTGAATAACGCCTCAACACGCTTATCAAACATGCGCATGGCTGTCACAGGATTGCTTCGCAGGATCTCACACTTTGCTGACCAGTCCAGACTTTCAAAATCCACATCTTCACCTTGCTGCCTTTTTATTGCTTCAATCACCTCAGGCCAACGCATTTCAGCTGCAGAGAATGTACAGAAGAAAGTGGGCTTTCACAGCTGTCTGATCATGGCAAAGAGATCTTTTGTCGTTTTCTCCCAATAGGCTGGTGTTCCTCTCAGTGGCTGCATGAATCTGACTGCATCTCTGTTTCTCACCAGTCTCTCAACCTCTCGTTTATCTTGCAACATTCCTGAGGTTATTTTTCGTCCATCTCTGGTCAAAGGTTTTCCTTTACGTAACTGTATTGTCATGCTAGAAGTAGCCAAGTGTATTTCAGTCACAAACAGGTAATTTGTGTCTCTGGCAAAACGTCCATCATTACAGAAGAGCCTCGCTTTGAAATAACCGCTGGGTGTCACTTTAATAGGTCTCTGTTCATCCAGTGTGTTTTGACCGGTAGGGAACTGAACAGGGAAAGCCATGGCCTCCAGTTTAGGTGTTCTGAAAAAGCTGACTGGACTGTTTCTTTCAGCGGGGTTAACAGAGTAGATTCCTTCACTAAAAGATAATATTTCCTCTGCAACATCACATGGCTGAAGGCATGATTCCAGAGCAAAACCACCATTAGGCATGTCACCTTCCTGCTCATCATCAGCTCTCTGCTCCTTTGGTTGTTCACCATCACCGGACAACATGTCAACATCCTGTTCATTTTCAGGCTCATGTTCTGCCTCACACAGTGCATCAGTCTCACACCTGTCCATTTCCATTAAATCAGCTTCATCATAATCAATATCCTCCATTGTTGCATTCTCATCATTGTCATCGTCCTCATCAGGAAGTGTTGGGTCACATAACTCTGCCTCATCTCTGATAGTAATGTCTTGATACTGTGGGTGGATCTGTTTGAGTTTATGCAGCGCCTGCACTAGTTTAGACCAGGTAACAGTCTGAAACAGCTGATGACCTCTGTAACACAATCGTCTCTTCAGTTTCACTCTCATGACCTGAGACTCACTTCTCAGTCTGGGTAAGGCTTCCACTGTTTCTTGAACCTCCGAGGGAACACATATGACATTACCACGTATTAGATTCTGTCTGCCTTTGGGAAGAGGAATAATCTTGGCAAATGCTATGCACTTGGCTATGAGATGTCTCTCCAGTATGTTGAGATCACACAGTTCAGATGGAATATCAGCGAGCTGTAAGTTGTTAGCAACAGCGAGGCTTGGCATATTTCCATTTTTAAGGTGATTATGACAGGTGTGACAGATCCACTCTCTCCTTCTCTCATCAGGCATCTTACACTGTTGTTCATCTCTGCAGTCAGCATCACAAACATGGACATACTTTCCAGTCAGGCATCTAGCAACCATGTGTGGATTTCTGGCATAATTTGACCTTTTGCAAAGACGTACTTGGTTTTGAAAAGAAGCTTTATGGCAGACAGTGCACACATAAGTGGGACCGTTCTTTATTTGTGATCTGAAAATCTTTATGGCCTCTTTGATCAAAGAGTTGTCATCCTCTGTCTCACATGTTGGTCTGTTCATCTGTCTGTATTTATTTTTTATTTTCATGGCACATCTCATGTTCTAAATACTCCTGAACGCAAGATTGTTCGCGTACCTGTCTCTCATCCGTTTTCTCATTAGTTGTCTGTGTCTTTCCCTGAAGGATTTGTCGTTTCTATATCTCGTTCGGATATAAGATTGCTGTCTCTTTCTGAAGGCCACATTCTCTATGTATCGACTGGTTATGTAATTTTTTCGTTTCTCTCTGAAGTTAAAATTATTTTTATATTGATTGGTAATAAATTGTATTTGCTTCTTTCTGAAGTCAGGATTCTCCCTGTATCGATTGCTGAAGAATCGTTTCTGTCTCTCTCTGAATTCAGCATTCTCTCTGTATCGATTGCTGAGGAATCGTTTCTGTTTCTCTCTGAATTCAGCATTCTCTCTGTACCGGGCTCTTATATTATTTATTTTCTGTTTTCGTAATTCAGAATTGTTTCGATAGCAATTAGTAACAAACTCTTGTTTTCTTTGTCTGAATTCTTCATTAGAATATTTTCTGCTTGAGTCAGATGTTTTCTTTGCTTTAAATGTCTGATTTGAAGCATACTTTTCCCTCTCTTTCCTCTTTTGATTCTCCTTTCTCTCTGATACTGTTTCAGAGCGCAATAGCCTCCTCTTATATTTTCTCCTTTGCTCTTTACTGAGTTTTTTCAGTATACGCGAGATGTCATGTGAGATCTATTTCGACCTCACTCAGACCGTCACCACGGTCTTCACCTTGAATGATACCATCATCTCCCTATCCTCGAGACCATATATCAACAAAGTCATGTGACTGACCTTAAGGAGGCTTGACTCGCCGCCTACAAAAGCATCCAGGTGAGCACGCCTCTCCCTTTTTGCCTCACTCGCCTCATCCGAGACCGCAGGTAAGTAGCGTTGTTGGACTTCACAATTAACAATCCGTCACTACGGTGCAGGTGCCTTGCGCCCCTGAGGTTTGTATGTGGATTGTTTCCTCTGCGCACTTGTTGTGCTGTAAACATCACAGAGGTTACGCTACGTGAAAAAGAGCAGAGCGTCTTAACCTCTCTCTTTGTTTCAGGTGATTGTCATTACCCGCAGCTTGTGGTAAGTGCTTTCGTTTTCACAGCTTTTTTCTCCTCTATAGGTGTGAGTTATCAAGCCAATTAAGCGTGCTCAGACGCCGCTTCCTCCTTTATTTGTAATATTATTATTGATTTGAGCCCCGTTTTAACCCGCTGTTCGCAGCGGGCGGGGGCCCGCGTCCCCCCCCCTTGTGCGTTCGCGCACAGTGAGTGGGGCCGGTGAGTGAGCTGGTGGGGTATTGTGCTTTCTTGCCGACCAGGTTTATTGGTAACTAAGTTAATTGGTTGTCCCCTTGCCTCTGTGCGCAGTAGGTGGGGCTTGTTAATTTTCTCCCGTTTTTGGGTTATTTTCAGTTTTTTCATAAACTTAAAGGTGCAGTAGCAGGAATTTTTATTCGCCCTGAATCTCTGTTTTTTGCAGTAGCCGGGCTGCTTTTTGTTCACCTGCTTGTTTTCCTTTGAGCAGCTATTCGTAGCTGTAGGTTACACTGAGAAATGACCTCCCATGCCTGTCGCTTTTGCCGGGGTGTCATGGACCCCCGTGATGGCCATCGTGAGTGCCCCTCCTGTTTGGGCATGGCCCATGTGTTGGAGGATGTTGCCAACCCCTGTGCGGCGGCAGTCGAGCTGCCCAGGGAGGAACGGGCTTGCAGAGCCAGGCGACTGGAACTGGCTGCCCGTGTGGGGGCGGTGCAACCTGACCCTTCCCAGTTCAGTGAGGAGGTGCAGGCTCCTAAGACACGCTCCCGGAAGCGTAAACATGAGCGCACCCCTACCCGAAAGAGGAGGCGCGGCTCTGGTGAGAAGCAGGCTGTCCAGCCCTCAGATGACCCTGTGGGTGCTCCAGGTGGCCAGGATGGCCAGGGAGACACCCAACTGCAAATCCTGGCTGCCATACGTGGTCTGTCGGAGAGATTGGGCAGGGTGGAGGCCCAGTGGCCCGCCATGACAGGCACACCGGGGGAGGGGCGCTTGAGGGTGCCCTCCCCTGATGAGTTGCCCTCTGGCCAGGGGGATGGCGGCGATATTCCGGACGTTATCTCACTGTATGCACAAGGCTCGCTTTTTGGGAGCGGTGAACAGTTGGACACTGCTGGCTCGGACGAGCAGCTCAGGTCCTCCGTGGTTGAGGGGATGTCCAACCTCAGCCCTCCGGGTGGGGGTGAGTCTTCCGCCTTCGACATAATTTCCAAAATTATGAGTGCGGCGAAGATTGTAGGACTCAACATCCCAGTTGTGGCACCTGTCCCAATGGATGGCGTTTGGGCCGGTATCTCTCAGACTCAGCAACCTACATCTGTTCCTGTGGCGGCAGATTACCTGCAGATGCTCAGGAAGTCGTGGAATGCTCCGAGTGGTGCACCGCAATTCAATGCTGGGTGCCGGAGGCTGACGAAGGTCCCGTACGCTCCTGACACCGGCATGGGGGACATGCCCCCAGTGGAGGGGGAGATGGCGGCCCTAACGTCTCTGGGCCCAGAACGGGTGACTGCTAACCCCCGCTGCCCTGTAAAGGAATGTGAAAAGACTGACCGTCTAGTGTGCCGCTCTTACAATGCTGCCACCCGGGCTGCCCGCTCGGGTAATGCACTCGCCATCTTGTTGGCGGCCCTCAGGAGGACGGCTAACCCAGAGGATCAGGACACTATGAGCCTGATAGACTCTGCTCTCGTCACTCATTCCCAACTTACGAGGGACGTTGGTGTGGCTATGTCATCTGCCATGATGTCCAGGAGGCAGATTTGGTTGGCACAGACATCGCTCCCAGAGAACATCAGGAAGGAGCTCACAAATATGCCAATTGTGCCTGCACGGGTCTTCCACCCTGACTCTCAGGGCGTGCTGGACAAAGCCGAACAGTCTCGCCGCACTAGAGACTGTGTGCGGCGCACCTTTAGCAGACCTACGGCTCCCAGGTATGGGCCTAGGGGTCCCCAGCCTTCACACCACCCCCCTGGGGCTCGCCAGGAGCCGTGGCGGCAGCATGCTGGTTTCTCGGCCTCTGGTGGTACACAGCCACCATCACGCCGTCAGCAGCAGTTCCAACCCCGTCCTCCTGGTAAGGAGGCGTCCCAGAGGAGGCGCCCCCCCAGGGGTACAGGACGTCAGGCCGGTGCCCCATAGGGGTGGGGGGACGGCCGCCGCAGGCTCCTCCCAGCTTTGCCTGGACAGTTGGGAAGAACGGGTTCTGGACCCCTGGGTGCTGGCTACAGTGTCCACGGGATACAGGATCCAGTTTCGGCGGCGACCCCCCCCTTTCTCCGGGGTCCGTATGACCACAGTCAGGGACCCGGTCCAGGCACGAATTTTAGCAGGGGAAATTCTGACCCTTCTACAGAAGGATGCAATTATGAGAGTAGAGCCAAGCGAACAGCTCACTGGCTTTTACTCTCTGTACTTCCTCGTATCAAAAAAAGACGGAGGCCTGCGCCCCATCTTGGACCTCAGGCGCTTAAACGCCTTCATAAAGGTTTTGCCTTTCAAAATGCTGACCACGAGTCAGATCCTGGAGGCTGTGGAAAAGGGGGATTGGTTCACCTCAGTGGATTTAAAGGACGCTTATTTTCACGTGCCCATCTGCCCAGCCCACAGGCCCTTTCTCCGCTTTGCCTTCCAGGGGCAGGCCTACCAGTTCAAGGTCCTCCCATTTGGCCTTTCCCTCTCACCAAGGGTGTTTACCAGGGTGATTGGAGCCGCTTTGCTCCCTCTCCAGCTGTTGGGTATAAAAATCCTCCCATACTTGGACGACTGGCTGATTTGTGCCCCGTCCCGCGACCAAATCCTACGGGACACGGGAGTGGTTCTCTCCCACATCCAGTCTCTGGGGCTCAGAGTCAACTGGACAAAAAGCAACCTGGTGCCAGGTCAGCAGGCGGTCTTTGTCGGGCTGCGCCTGGACTCCGTCGCAATGTCTGTGTCACTCACCTCTCAGAGGGTGGAGAACATCCTGATCCTCCTGTCCCATTTTCGCCTCGGCAGGCGGCTGGAGTTGGTCCAGTTCCAGAGGCTGTTGGGCATGATCTCAGCGGCAGTGGCCGTTGTTCCTCTGGGTCTCCTCAGGGCTCGCCCGCTGCAGAGATGGCTGAATGCTCTCGGCCTCCACCCAAAGTTGCACAGACGCGCAAAGGTTCGGGTAACTCGCACATTTCTCCGTGCTTTGCGCCCATGGAGGGACAAGAGGCTCCTTCTCCAGGGTGTCCCTCTTGGGAATATTCCTTCGAGAAGGACGGTGGTGACCACAGATGCCTCCCTGACGGGGTGGGGGGCTGTGTGGGAACACAGGATGGTGCGTGGCACCTGGGGACCCCCTTGGGGGGAGGAGCACATCAACGTCTTGGAACTGAGGGCAGTTTTCCTGGCGTTGAAGGCTCTCCTTCCTTCCATCCAGGGCAGGCATGTCCTGGTACGCACGGACAGTTCCTCCACGGTGTTCCATGTGAATCACCAGGGCGGCACCAGGTCTCTGCGTTGCCTCCAGGTGGCGCAGACACTTCTGTTCTGGGCGGCCCAACATCTAGCTTCACTCAGGGCAGTCTACATCCCTGGCGTTGCGAACCGGGCAGCGGACCTCCTATCCAGGACGGGTCCCCTCCCAGGAGAGTGGAGGCTTCACCCAGAGGTGGTGGCCCTCCTGTGGGCTCGGTTTGGCATGGCCTGCACCGACCTGTTTGCCTCGGCGGAGACGACACATTGCAGGATGTGGTTCTCCCTAACGAGCAGGCGGGGCTCTCTGGGCCTGGATGCTCTGTCTCACGAGTGGCCGGACGGGTTATTGTACGCTTTTCCCCCACTCCCGTTGATTCCCCAGGTGCTCCACAGGGTCACCATGGGTCGCTACAGGGTGCTGTTGATAGCCCCCCGGTGGCCAAGGAGACACTGGTTTTCCATGCTCCTTCGCCTGGTCCACGGTCAACCCTGGGCTCTACCGGGCAGGGCGGACCTCCTCTCACAGGCGGGGGGCCAGATTTGGCATCCCAGACCGGCTCTTCTGCAGCTCTGGGCATGGCCCCTCCTCAGTCCCGCTCTCCGAGGTTAGACGAAGCAGTTCTGAGGACTATAGGGCATGCTCGAGCTCCCTCCACCCGTGCTAATTATAACCACAAGTGGAGTGTATTCTTGACATGGTGTCGACGTGCACAAGTTGACCCGTCTACGTGCCCCATTGAACTGGTCCTCCGTTTTCTTCAGTCTCTCTTGGACTCAGGGAGGGCTGCTAGCACCATTAAGGTGTACACTGCTGCTATCTCCTTCTTTCATGAGGCAGTGGGTGGGGTTACCATAGGCAGGCACCCTTTGGTGTCTCAGTTCATTAAAGGGGCCTGTCGCCTGCGTCCGACCAGGTCCCCCAGAGCTCCATCATGGGACCTCCCGTTGGTCTTGAGGTCCCTGACCCAACCTCCATATGAGCCCCTTGATCAGTCCACCCTCAGGTTCTTGTCTCACAAAACGGCTTTTCTCTTGGCTATTTGCTCAGCTAAAAGAGTGGGCGAATTACACGCTCTGTCTGTGAGCGCGAATTGTTTGAGGTGGAAGGCTGGTGACACTGGCGTATCTCTTTGGCCGAACCCCGCATTTCTGCCTAAGGTCATTAACCCTCAGACAGTGAACCAGGTTATTGAGGTCAGCACTTTTCAACCTGACCCTACCTTGTGCCCCGTGCGGGCACTAAGAGCTTACACTGCACGCACTCATCCTCTGAGGTGCTCACATTCTCAGCTGTTTGTGTGTTTTCGTGGTGACAAGCTGGGCCTCCCTGTGTCGAAGCAGTGTCTGTCCCGCTGGGTTGCCACTACTATCTCTGAGGCATATTCTATGCAGCGCCTCCCAGTCCCGGGAAACGTGGTTGCCCACTCCACCAGGAGCGTAGCCACCTCCTGGGCTGCTCTGCGGGGGGTTCCCTGTTCTGAAATCTGCGCAGCAGCCTCCTGGAGTGTCCCCTGTACCTTTACCAGGTTTTACAGGGTCAACGTGGCATCGCCCTCTCCACTGGGCTCTGCTGTGCTCTCGGCTGCTGGACGAGGAGGGGTGGAGTCCTCTGTTCCTCGCGACGCTGATGGTACTAGTCATCCAAGGTGAAGACCGTGGTGACGGTCTGAGTGAGGTCGAAATAGATCGTAAGTTATGACCATAACTATGGATCTATGAGACCGAACGATGACCGTCACCATCTCTTGTCGCTCAGAACGGGCTGAGGCGTTCGGGGCAAGAGGGAGAGGCGTGCTCACCTGGATGCTTTTGTAGGCGGCGAGTCAAGCCTCCTTAAGGTCAGTCACATGACTTTGTTGATATATGGTCTCGAGGATAGGGAGATGATGGTATCATTCAAGGTGAAGACCGTGGTGACGGTCATCGTTCGGTCTCATAGATCCATAGTTATGGTCATAACTTACGATATTCTCATTGGCCACAGTATTTATCAATGGAGCAGAAAAGTTTGACTCACTGTGAGGGGCATCATGTGATGTGACAATGTTAGTGGACACTCCCTGTAATATGTTAACAGAGACATCACTGGCATCAGGGTTTACCTTTGCAGCAGAGTTTGGGTCATTCAGCAGAGCATCATGTGATCTGACAGAGTTCAAGTTGAAGTGGCTCAATGGTTCTGGTTCAGTTTCCATATCAGTGGATACCTCATGTACAATGATATCAGTGACAACAGTGTTTATCTTTGCAGCACTCTTGTTTTGAGGAGCATCATCCAGCAGAGCAGTTGAAACAGCAGCAGCATGAGTTGTAGGTTGACTCTCTCTGTCTGGGATATTCTGAAGGATGTCTGTGTTCACATCGTAAAACTTCACAGGCTTCAACTCATAGTTACTGGAGGACTGTGCGCCTGACATTCTGTGACATGTCATGAGCCTGTCAATCATATCACTGAGACGTGTGAATGTTACCATGACAGCAGTACCAGGAGTGAGTGAACCCGGGGGGAGGGGTAAACCTTTAGCTGTTCTGGAGTGGGGGTCAAAAAATCCAAACCTGCCTGACCTGGTTCTGAATACTGCAATACACAACAGTCTCATCATCAGTAAACCATACTGCACTTCTGATAACAAGCAGCTCAGTCCTGCCTCAAGGTCCAGATAACTGTCTACAGCTCCAGGTAAAGGGTCTCCAAATGTGCCGTATCTGGAAAGTTGTGTCATGTCCACATAATGTATACACCTGCATGCAGGAACTTCATCAGGGAGCTCATCTGTAGTCAGATAGATGTCATCATGGTTTAGCCCTTTCCTCACCTCTGAGTACATCACATTACCCTTATCCGAAACAAGGTCCAGGTCTGCTCTGGTCAGGTTTTCATTCTCATGAAGGAATGCAAGAAAGGTCAGTGAGTTACAGGTACACTGCTTATTTCTGTTTATGTCATATCTACTGGAAGCCTGGCTGCGTGATGCACACACATGTCTTACAGAAGGCTGATGTCCCAGGTCCACACAGTCTGCATGAGAAGGTCCTGCAACACATGGTTCATCTCTATGATGTCCTGGTTTTACGATGTCAGCAGAAGATACCTTTGGTACACTTGTCTCATCACTTTGACCTCTGTGGTTTACCTGGTTCACATTAGAAGGTCCTGCTACACATGAGTCATTACTGGGACGTCCTCTCTTGATAACATCAGCATAGGATACCTGTGGTACAGATGATGTATCGTGTTGACCTGCCTGTTTCACACTTTGAACATGAGATGCTGCAGACATGTTTACTTCTCCACTGCTCTGAGGACCAACGCATTCTGCTTCTTTAGTTGGTTCACAGGGAAACTCATTTGACCTCTGCCAGCGCAGGCGTGCAGCTTGGGAATTCTTATTTTTCTTTGGCATTGTTTTAATGCTCTCTGTTATTTATTTTCTACACAGCAAGATATTGAACCCAATATGAATGAACAGTTAATGTCACAGGTTCAGAATAAAGAAAAACCTGTGCCTGCTTAAAGTAATCAAGAGCACTTAGGATGACAAATTAACTCACTGAAAAGAGTTCACGTTTCAAAACTATTCTGTTTATAACTATAACTATACAAAGGAACAGACTTAACTGTGGCCAAAAAGACTGTGGAAATATATGCAATATATAACACTATCAAGAGATCTGGATTAATGTTCAAATTCAATGTACTGAGATTGGGATCGTAGCTTTATATTTATTTTTGTGATACAAATAACTTTAATGTCAAATTCAATGACACAAGCTCAGTTAAATTCCTCAAACAGTCTGAATATATTTAGGTTTATATATATATAAAAACTATGATCAAATAACCCACTTGGTTGATGAATTACAGTATATGAGGGGTTAAACAACAACAAAGCACTTATATAGCTTACTGATGCAAACAGGTCTTTATATGTGAATCAGGAACAATGCATATAATTCGGTGTTACTTGTACTTATTTAGACCAGTTGAGTAAAACTGATTGTGGCCAGTGAATTATGAAGATATCTGCAATCAAAACCTTTGGGTACACACCTGCAGAGCAAAATGTTCAGTAACAACTACACTTCTTAGTGTAAATATGGACTTTCACTTCAATCTTATTTCTTGTTTTACAAGAACACTGTTATCTTTAATTTCTTCCTTACAACAATTATATATTTGAAAATGTACAAGATTGGAAAAAAAGTCTTTAGTCCAATGTTTGTGTTCTGTATTAATTAGAAAATAAGGAAATTATAGCTGTAAATCAATTCAATGTAACTATATAATATTTTTGATCAAATTGGCTTCAAAATGGAGATGAAATTACTAATCAAATTCCACTATCAATAATATGGACTAAGATAGAAATTGTTTTCTTAGGACTGTTGATACGTAGATTTCAGTTCCTACAGGTTTCTAAACAGAATAAATTGAATTTAATATGTAAATTCAGTTCTTTAAAATGTCTTGTCTAATCTGGGGAAATGATATTCAATGTGAAAACACTGACACTAGAGAAGATATATTATGCTAATCACAATGCTATTGCTGATTTCAATCCACCTAAATTTCAATAAAGCGTTGTAATTTTTTGTAGTAATCCACTAGAGACTGGTGAATTAAACTTTGAAGACTTTCCTCAATTTAATGCTAAGGCAACAGTATTTAGTGTAAGAAATAGTGTAGAAACAATTTAAGACCAAAACACTAAAAATGATATTGTTAATATCAATGCTATTTAAATGTGTAAATCACAGAATATATAATTTTAATATTTTCCACTTATAATGCTCCAAAATGCAAACAATAGTCCAATATCAGCTATGATCTGTCCTGATCCTCAAGTGTTTGAACTTACCAGCAGAGAATAACTGAATGCTAGACTAGATGTGTTTTCAGTGTTTGATATATATTCAGTAATAATATATATTTATATATCAAGGTTTATATTGAATATGAGGACTACAGTTGTTGTGTGAGTGTGATGACAGATGAGTTCTTCTGGTAGCTGAAGAAGGTTGAGTCTGCAGACAGGGAACAGCCAGGTCCTCCTCACAGATCGTCTGTCTGTTTGTTTATTTCAGGTTAAACAACACAACAACACTTACAGACTGAAACAATGTGTACAAATAATAATATAATTCAGTGTTTCCCCTAGAATTTTTTTCAGGCCCGGTGGTACCCACCGAAAAAACCCTAAACAGATGAGACGTGTGGGATGGTGTATTGGTGCAGTTGGATTAAGTCAGGTGGCACAGCAAGCAGTCTGCAATTCTGCAATTATTATATTTGCATTCAACATTTTTGTTCAACCAGAGTGTATTCAAGATCACAAGGAGAGAGTGACTTATTAAGGTGCTGGTTGATGGAAATGATCAGGGTCCAGAAAAATATGTCTGGAAAATGATGAGCATCACATTAATAGCTACAGATACTGTAAAACACTACAACGACATATGAGTGCATATATTGTCTTATTTTATCAAGTAAAATATAAGTTATAGGTTTACTCAACAGCAGTTAACTCAAAGTTCCACATCTTATCAAAAACAATCCTCCCCCCCGGGGAGGGGGGGCAAACGGGCTTTGGCCGGTTGTACATACGTCATCACGTCCTAATACTACACACACATATTATATTTCTCGACAACACTCGACCTGCATCAGCGCATGTGCGCACGAGCGGATCTGTGCGAGCAGACAGCGCGAGCGCAGCGGGTTTGGGACGGAGACACACAGCGGCATTTTTATTATGTAAAAATAAATAATAATGTAATGTAATAAAATAAATATTATGGACCCTATGGACCGGTTCCGCTCACACCACGAGTCTGAAGAGTGCAACAGCTTATCAAAATACAGTGTCAACGTTCCGTGTTTTCAAAGTAGAAAGCGACATCGCGGTGGTTTAACGAGGCGGAACGGCATCAGAACAACATCAAACGTAAAGTACACAAAGAAAAAAGTAGCGGGAGCGCGCGGCGAGGATTGTTGCGGCCGCGCGTCTTGCGGAGCAAGTCTGCTGTGCTGCGCGGAGGCGCTCCTAATGTAAATGATTATTGATTCATGAATGAATTGATAGGTGGCTTATTTTTGGTATATTGATTTTTTTTTTGGCCTGGCGGCAGGTCTCTTTGGCCTGGCGGGCCGCCAGGCCTGTACAATGGTAGGGGAAACACTGTAATTGAACTGGATAATAATTAATACAATGTATGTAGATGTATTACTTTTACACTTATTAACACTATTCAAGTTAACAAAGTGTGAAGATAATTACAATCAAAACAAACCTTTGGATACAAACCAACAGATCTCAGAAACAGCAGCACCGTTCAGGAACAACTACACTACTTTTCTAGTATAAATGAGTTTTCAAATTTACAAGCTTCAATTTTTAATCAGAGTGTATTTCAAGTCCAATGTTTTCTGATAAAATTGTAATTTTCAATTCAAAAGTTAAAATAGTAAGCAATAGTTGTCTTTGGAATAAACTTGTTCTCAATTTTTTGTTTAAATCAATTTAGGAGAAAAACAATTCTCTTAAGCTTCAATTATTAATTATGTAATTATACAGTATTTCACAAAATTGAATATGTTGTTCAATTTGTAAAAACAGTTATATTTTTCAAAAATAATGAATTGCAAATTGGAAAGATCCAAAGATCTTTGGTTCAGAGGATGGGTATAGAGATAGATAGAGATTGAGAGCAGAGATCTCTCAGAGTTCTGTTCAAAGGTAGATCAGGTTCTTGGATTGAGGAGAGGTGACAGGAAAGAATGAGCACGAGAGAAAGAGACTCTCAAGATTCCAAAAATAGTCAGATCCAGGCACTTTTCAACCCGAGTATTCAGTAGTCAAGTTCTCAATATTCAAAGTTTCAAGGCAAGGTTTCAATATCAAGGTTTTTCAATGTTGGTTCAAGATCACAAGAGATAGAGTCACAATGTTTGACAGATTAGAGGGATAGACAGGTAGAATGTCACAATTTAGACAGAGGGGTAGATATGACAGGATAGAATGAAGAGCCAATATTTAAGTCAGAGTGGATAGAAGATATACAAAGATCGAAAGCCAATATGATAGGGGAGAGGAGAGGAGAGAGGCTGGACAGCCGGACCTGTAAGACAGAAAAAAAAAATACATTAGACAGTTTCAATGTAAGAAATCAAATGAAGTAACTTCTACCCAAAGATAAAATATCAGTAAAAAGGTGTCTTCACATGAACAGTCTAAAAACATAATCATTAACAAATAGCCCTATTATTACTACATTTCTGGTTTTGCCAGATTTATGTGAAAGACAATGGTGTTATGAAATGCATCTAGTCAGTGGGGCTGTTTTACAAGACTCAGTATATCACTGCCACTTTGGTAAGTGTGTATAGGCAACATCCACTAATTTGAAGCTCAGTGCTGAAATTCAGCATTTCATTCATGTATGTGAACTTACTGTTGAGTCACCGCAGGGTTGCTGACACTGATGGTCTGCAGTTAGACAGGGAGTAGGGGGGTAATGAAATAGCCTCTTTACTTTACTTTTAGTATTATGTCATTCATGTGTTGGGGTGAGACATTATCAGATGGAAGACCCACATGGCAGCTGCAGAACTATAAAATGTATGGAGCATACGCAAAACAAACAAATTGAGGTGTGTTCACACAATAGCTCCCATGACGCTGCCACAGGTTTTGTTTCAATTTGTAGTCTTAAGAGCTCTTTATCAAGACTGTAAGATTTTATGTTAATTTTTAGGTTTAAATAAACCTTCAACCTTATGCACTCAAGTGCAAGTAACAATAACGAGAGGATACATGTTCATCAACTACCTATTTTTTCCTGACTAACGACACTATGATGAGATGGCAGCACTGTCATTTAACGTTAATTGTGATGATAATAAACGGTCATATTCTTTGACGAAAAAAGACGAGGCAAAAATGTAGTTTAAACCTTCCGTCTTTTCTCCCTCTCTGTGGCTTGTCCCTTTGTCTCTCTCCCTCTCAAACACACTCAAGTGGTGGGTGAGAGTGTGACTGACCCACGTATCACTACTGAAGGTGTTCGGAGGACTCAGGAGTTACTGCAAAGCTGCATCGTTCATCATTCAACCAGGTGTTAGAGTGGGCCGGAACAGTACCTTCAGTTAATAAGTAAATTCATCTGATCAGCAGGTTTATACATGTGTTTCATTCTGCAGCACTCGCTGTAGCAAGTGTCTGTGGTTAGTTCAGGTGTCTGTAATAACAGTAGGGCAGTGGAGTGTCTGTTATCTGAACTGCTAAAGTCAGCTGAACAGGTAAACTGGACTAAAATGTTTTGGTTTTCATCAACTAAAACTATGAAGAATAAAAATGGCTAAAACTAATTAGCATTTTCGTGAAAAGACTAATACTAAATCTAAAATAGCTGCCAAAATGAACACTTTAAATCAATTTAAAGAATACATAATTATATTACCCAATAAATAATTATTTTGAAACAATTTTGAAGCAGAAATAATTATAAAACATTGTGTACATTTTACATTTACACGAATTAAATCAGTTTGCTTGTAAATGTCTTCTCGTGTTCCTTTATTAAGCAAAAAGCACATTACTTAATTTAATTATTATTAATTTTCAGTGTGGACCACAAAGTTTTTTATTTACTCCTAAATGTTTCTCCTGAGAAAATTATATTATTTTTCTTTTTTTTAAATCTGTGTAAGGGCTCACATTCCATGTGGACCTGGGCATGAGGCAGAAAGAGGTCATTCTAAAATGTAAATCAAAGAAATATCAGTTTAGTGATAGCAAAATCAAAATCCATGTGTGTAAACTTACACTTCAGAGTCACCAACAGGGATGTCTGCAATTAGAGACAGTAAGGAGGGAGAGAGAAAGATTATCAATTTCAGAAGCTACCTCATGATCTCACAGCTCATTTCAAGTTTTTGTTATTGTCCACTTTAAGCCTCCCAGGTAAAAATTTTAATTGTTTTACATTTAGCAGTATGATAATATAAACTACCCATGTGAACTATACATGCCTAATCATGCTTCTTGTCATTGTAATGAGTACAAATCAAGAAAAGAATGTGTACGTATTAGCCTAAATGTGTGCTAGAGTGGCTCTAAAATAGCAACAACTTGACCACACAATGTGTGCAGGCTGCGCCACCAAATCATCTATTGCAGTTTTGCACTATAAATGTTCTAAAAAATACCTCTGTACTATTTATATGTCTTAGAAGTTCCCAGTAAAAGATGCCATACCAGTGTTTTACCCTTTTCAGAAGCAATTACATAGGAATTGTATATACTAGGGCTGAACGATATATCGTTATCGTATCGTTATCGAGATATGAACATTCAAGATATTCATATCGAAAAAGCAACGATATAAACGATATAGATTTCCCCCGCGCTCGCCCTGCATGTAAAGCTCTGGCGGTCACAATAAACTTCATTTTTACGATTGCCCTTGAATGCACCGCTATGGCCAGCCAACCACAAACCTTACTTCATGCTTGCTGTGGATCGACAGCTGAAGCCAACCAATGACGAACATACGAGGGCGGGACTCCCACCGCGGGAGTGAGGGAGATGGAGACTGAGACGCATACGCAGCGGGGAAATCGAAAAGAAAGAAAGAAAAGTGAGACGAGTGCGGAAGATAATGCGGCCGGTGGCGGTGCCGAATCTGATTTGGTGCCAAAACATAAATCATCCTCCATTATTTGGAGGTATTTTGGATTCAATAACGATGATGTCAACCAGAGTGGGGTGTTGTGCATGTCGTGTTCGCCGTGTATTGCAATGCGTTCAGTAGCGTTACACCGTATGAGTCGGCGTCCACCAGACATAAAGACATTACAGACGCTATAACATACCACATTGCAAAAGACATGGTACCTGTGTAGACAGTCTAAAATGTTTGATTTTTTATTTGATTGGTGACTTTGGGCCCTAGTTTCGTGGCGCAGCGCAGGGTGGCGGAGCCGGCGCAATGCAAGTTTCGACCCGCGCAGCCTTGCGCACCGTCAGTTTGGCAGTTTGGTGGATCGCCTGCGCCAAGATGGGTGTGGCGGCGCAGCAGGGGGAGGCGTCACAGATTCAGCTTGGCGTAGCGGAAGTTTCGTGGCAAAAAGCCTCGCCGAGACTGCGCTGAAAGCTCGCCAGCTCCAACCTAGTCTACTTTCGGCGCAAGGCGTAAATAAAGTCCATTCATTCAATGCGAATCACAGCTGGCGGAGTGGAAGTTTGGCTGATGGCGCGCAGTGCGCACACGTCACCGAGACCTCACAGGCAGGTTTCCACAGTTCCAGGCACATTTAAATGCAATAAATAATCACAACGAACACTATTTAATGCAACTAATTGAATCAACACATGAATTTATATCTATATAGATTGTCCCGTCACATCTGACGTCAGATCAAAGGCGGATGGCACGCGTAACGGAAACTCAGCCTCTCGGACCAAAACATCTCCCTCTCTCTCTCCTGTTTTTTATAATATGGGCATTGTTATTATTATGATACGCGCGCACAGCGCGTGATGAGCGTGGTGGGAGCGGCGGCGCTGCTTCTGTCATCGGGTTGTCAAGTGACGGAACTTGCACAGAACCTCCCCTAACGCATTAAAGGAGAGGAGAGGAGCTCATTTGATTGGTGAAGATCTGAATCGGCTGTATTAATCCCAGCCTCGTCTCCTCCTCGTCTCCCACTCACGCCTTCTTCTCCTCCCTCTTTCCCACTTGCGCCGGTGGGCGAGACGGGAGGTGTGGCTGCGCGAGCCTGCGCGGTGCACGAAACTTGCAAAGTCCAGGCGGACACACCCCGTCGGCACGGCGCTGACTGCGCCTGGTCTACGAAACTAGGGCCCTTTATGTTAATGTTGATGACCGGCAGTGAGTTATCATCAATAAAACTGCAGTTTCCACATTCTTTTGTATTATGTTTTTATTTTTCTGAAAAATATATGGTTTTCACCGAACTCATAGTCATATCGTATCATATCGATATCGAGATATCTGGCATGAATATCGAGATATTAAATTTTGTCCATATCGTTCAGCCCTAGTATATACTGTGATATAATACCATTACCATCTATGCTTTGGTTTACACAGTGACAGAAATTTTAGACCACACCTGTAAGCTCCCGTAATATTCCCCTCCAGTATTACTAAAGTACTCTTTCTTTATAGGACCTTTAAGATTTGCAATAATCTGTTCAGTGCATGCTGCATTCAATAGTCACAGTAAACTAAATAAAGGCAAAGCGTGATTTCAATCATGTATGAATGTTTTTTATAAACAAAATAAAAAGATGTAAATTATTAAACCATTACCTACAGTCAATTAAATTTCAGTTAAAATATTGCTTTACTTACCAAAGTGTAGAGATCTGTGAATGTTCTGTTAAAGAGAAGAAACAATGTGACAAACTCAGTGAGCATGCATCTTTTCCATGTCAACTATAAACATCAGGTCCAGTGTGAATTATCCACGTTGCCATGTTCCACCTCGTCTAACATAAAATAGAGATAGTCTGGCTCTAAGTCACAACCGCAATGTCGACATAATAAATATAAAATAAATATGATGTGCTTGAATGCAGCTTACACATTAAGACAAAATATCTACAGTAGAGCCTGCATACAGTATAGCCTGTATAGTAGATAGATAGATAACTACTGTTATTTAATACCAGCATTATTTATTCAAGCTCACTCATAAAGGTTGGCTCATTAGTGTGCAGTGTTTCCCCTAGAATTTTTTCAGGCCCGGTGGTACCCACCGAAAAAACCCTAAACAGACGAGACGCGTGGGATGGTGTTTTGGTGCAGTTGGATTAAGTCAGGTGGCACAGCAAGCAGTCTGCAATTCTGCAATTATTATATTTGCATTCAACATTTTTCTTCAACCAGAGTGTATTCAAGGTTTTCAAGGATTCAAGGAGAGAGTGACTTATTAAGGTGCCGGTTGATGGAAATGATCCAAAATTAGGGGCTGGAAAAATATGGCTGGAAAATGAGGAGCATCACATTAATAGCTACAGATACTGTAAAACACTATAACGACATATGAGTGCATATATTGTCTTATTTTATCAAGTAAAATATAAGTTATAGGTTTACTCTACAGCTTATAGTTCATAGAAATTCAGGTAGAAATAGGTTCACTCAGAGTTCCACAGCTTATCAAAAAACAATCCTTATTTTATTAACATAGGCTGCCTAAGGGCGCGATCAGTAGCGTGCCAGGCACGATTGCCCCCCACAGGGGTCGCCCCGCCGCTTTGCATTCACACTGCTCCAGCCCAAACGGGCTTTGGCCCGTTAGCCGCTTGTACATCGTCATCACGTCCTAATACTACACATGGCTTGATGTTGTTTTTAAGGAGCGCCGTCTCTGCATATTTTTCGATAACGCTCGAATGTGCGCACGAGCGGATCTGTGCAAGCAGGCAGCGCGAGGAAAGCGGATTTTGGACGGAGACACACAGCGGCATTTTTCTTATAAATGCACCGGTCCGGTTCCGGTACCGGTCCGGTTCTGCTCACACCACGAGTCTGAAGAGTGCAGCAGCTTATCAAAATACAGTGTCAACTTTCCGTGTTTTCAAAGTAGAAAGCGACATCGTGGTGGTTTAACGAGGCAGAGCGGCATCAGAACAACATCAAGAACGTACACGAAGAAGAATGTAGCGGGGGCGCGCAGCGAGGATTGTTGCGGCCGCGCGTCTTGCGGAGCAAATCTACTGTGCTGCGCGGAGGCGCTCCTAATGTAAATGATTATTGATTTATGAATGAATTGATAGGTGGCTTATTTTTGGTACAATGGTAGGGGAAACACTGGTGTGTAAAACCTCTGCTTTATGTAGACTGGCCTTACATGCACATTCAACAATAAATTAAATTAAAATTAAACTCTCCAGTGTAAAGGTTAGTTAGACAGATAGATTGAAGAGATCCCTGGATCACATTAAACACCCATGGTTGCCTTAAGTTACCTAGCTTAGTTCTGCTAACAGCTAAAACTGCTGGTTAAAACTGAGCCAGAAACACACATTAACAGAATTATCAGTTAGCTTGTTACTGGTTAATTTTTTTACATGTTCCTCTTTCACATTCATGTCAGGATAGTTAGTGGAATTAGTGGAAACAAACCTTTAAAAAGAAAAACGAAAATAAAATAAACCACTAACCAGTTGTTTTGTCAGGTACCATGGCTAAAGTTAGCATTGGCCGCTATGCTAGCATTAGCATCGTTGCTAATATTAGCTATCCAACAATATGCTTTACTCAGCTGTGTAGGGAAAATATTTTACCTATACATTCATGTGAGCATGCTGTATGAGTTAGAAACCACGTTTATAACTTAATAACTTTTACTGCTTAAAACATTAACATTAGTATCATTAGCTGGGAGCAGGGCCGGCCCTAGGACTTTGGAGGCCCTAAGCAAGATTTTGTTTGTGGCCCCAAAACGAGCACAGGGCAACCACCAAATCACACGCACTGCTCGTAATTGAATTAAAACATTAAAGCCAGACTCCTATTCATGTTATTGCTTGGCCTGTAGCTACAACACATACTATTGATGTGATGTGTGAATGAGTGTATACCCCAAGAAACTATCATTCACATTATACACAGATGTTAATTATTGTTATAGTTTATTTTTTTCTCTTTTCAAGTATAGTGAGGGGGCTAGTGAGCTTTTGACAAAAATGTGCATCCTAAAATAAAATGGATTGACTATATAATATCACAAAAGAGTTTTGCTTATTTGACACATTGAACTGCCTGCAAGAGTCTGTTCATAGTCCATTCTTGATTAAAAGCTGTGTTTTCACCGTCTACTTTTCACATCTCTTGACACGCAGCCAGCAGAGAGCCCTCGTCATCCCCGCCCCCAGCTGCAGTGTTGAGATTGACTGCCCGGCTAGCTTACAGGCTAGCTTGCTTATGTATTATTACGTTTAATAACCCCCTGCTTATAAGTGTTGCCGACATATCGGACACAACACTAAAGTGCTCTCACAATGCTATTTTTTTTTTACAATAGCTGCAATGCAGCGTGCTAGCAAGCAAAACGGCAGATTGCTCCAGTTAATTCACTGAGATTAAACAGTCACATTATAACATACCTTTATCTTGTGCTCTTCTCTCCATCTCCATCTTTTTTTTCTTCCGTCCTTCAGCACCACTCTTAAATTTTCTTTTAGGAGCCATAATGCTGTTTTCCCAGTCAGACCAGCAAGTATACAAAGCCAAGGGCTTAATAAAGATCGGAACGTTACATTACCCATAATGCCCCGGCTGCGGTGCCGTGTCACCATGGTTACGCACGAAGCAGCAAGTCACAAACTGACTTTATTGGTTTATTTTTTCACTCCTGTGTATTTTCCCTGTATAGTTTGCTAATAATACGTCAGTTTAAATTGATATGTTACCGTGATTTGTTGTATTGGAATAAAGAGAGGGACAAAATGCAAAACACATTGATCGTGTGGCCCCCTCTAGTGGTTGTGGCCCTAAACAACCGCATAGAGTGTTTATGCCAGCGGCCGGCCCTGGCTGGGAGAGAAGTTGAGAGTGACTCACCATTCAAGACTCAGCACAAAATGGCGAAGCTCCTGTGTTGCGCAGCAAACTTTGATTGAGGCGTTCAGGGGAACTCGGAAATTCTGGCGTCATATACAAAATACTTTGAAAATCAGACCTTACCTTTTATTTATAGACATTGCTTTGAATGTGTTGAATGGCTTCTATTTACGGCAATTTTGACTGGTGGCTGGTCAATACTATGTGACTGCTGAGTCAGTAAGTATGTAAAAGGAGTGACATTTCAAAGTGGAGCATGACAAAGAGGATTTGAAGGTTAAGGAAAAAAGCTAAATATTTGAAAATAATATTAAGAAAGCTGAATATGTGCAAAAGTATGAAAAAGCTGAATAGCTGAAGAGAATATTCAAAAAGCTGAATATGTGAAAAGTATGAAAAAGCTGAATATGTGCAAAATTATGAAAAAAGCTAAATATTTGAAAATAATATTAACAAAGCTAAATAGCTGAACAAATATGAAAAACCTGAATATTTGAAAAGAATATGAAAGAGAAAAAAATGTTGAAGACACGTTGAAATGTCCTTAAAGAGCTGAACATTTTAATATTTGAATGTTCTTTTTGTTCACACCGAAAGTCGTATTGCCAAAATTTTCGCACCGTTAGCGCTACAAGACTCTGCTGAAGACACTGATCACTTTTATTTTTTTTCCTAGTCTCAGAAATGTGGACGCTAGGGCGAGTTAGAAATGCTGCTCATTTCAGGTTTCTTTGAAAATCTGTTTCTCAATTTGTATTGTAAGTCAATGGGGAGAAAAACCGACGTGGCCGCGCTTAGAGGTTGCTAGTTCAAATTCTGTAAATCTCACAGAGTTTTTGATCACATTGAGAGAGACAGGACAAGTTTCTCTACAAAATTGGAAAAGATCACGTGTGTAGAGTGAAAATTGTGGCCGGGAGGAGTTTGGAAAGGAAAAAAATCTGAAATATGACGAGGAGCTCTCACACTCTAACGATGATGTCACGCACTCTAGCAGGCGCAATACACACCCATTATAAACTCTGATGAGGTCTGAAAAAACCATAAAACATAAACTGTGATTATATAAAAACTGTAAAAGATATCAAAAACTGAGTAAGAGTTTTATAGTTGAAAGTCTTGTAGATTGTTTAAAGTTTAAATGGAGTCTGTAGGTGGAAGTATGTGAAACTAGTCGGAGTTCAAAGAGGAGGATGTTAAAGAGGTTTTTAGGCTGATCTCCATAGGAATGCATTGAAAAAAAAATATGGAAAAGGCTGAATATATTAAAAAGTATGAAAGGTAGAAAAAAGGTTGAAAATCAGCACAAAAGAGCTGAAAAAGCTGAACATTTTGATAGTTGAATGGTTTTTGTAGCTGAAAGTATGCAGAAGTTAGAGACGACCAAAAAACGTACGGAAGAATAATAATAAAGATAAAGACTAGAAAATGTATTTCCTGCGGAAATACGTGGAAATGCTTTAATGCTGAAGCAACACTGAAAAAAAAGCTGAATATTTGAAGAAAATATTAAAAAAGCTGAATATTTGAAGAAAATATTTAAAAAGCTGAATATTTCAAGAGAATATTCAAAAAGCTGAATATGTGCAAAAGTATGAAAAAGCTGAATATTTCAAGAGAATATTAAAAAAGCTGAATATGCAAAAAGTTTGAAAAAGCTGAATAGTTGAAGAGAATATTAAAAAAAGCTGAATATGCAAAAAGTTTGAAAATCTGAATAGCTGAAGAGAATATTCAAAAAGCTGAATAGTTGAGGAGAATTTGGAAAAAGCTGAACATGTGCAAAATTATGAAAAAAGCTAAATATTTGAAAATAATATTAAGAAAGCTTAATATCTGCAAATGTATGAAATAAGCTAAATAGCTGAACAAATATGAAAAACCTGAATATTTGAAAAGAATATGAAAGGCAAAAAAATGTTGAAGACATGTTGAAATGTCCATAAAGAGCTGAACATTTTAATATTTGAATGTTCTTTTTGTTTTTAGTATTAGTAGGGTACTAATAGAAGTAGTAGGAGTAGTATCAGTAGTAGTAGTAGTAGCAGTAATACTAGTATTATTAGTAAAAGCAGTATTAGTAGTAGCAGTAGTATTAGCAGTAGTACTAGTAATATTAGTACAAGTATTAGTATTATTAGTAGTAGTAGAAGTAGAAGTACTACTAGAACTAGTAATATTAGTACAAGTATTAGTAGTATTAGTAGAAGTAGAAGTACTAGTAGTAGTAGTCCTAGTACTACTACAAGTAGTGGAGGTAGTATCAGTAGTAAACTAGAAGTAGTACTAGTACTAGTACAAGTACAAGTAGTGGACATGGTATCAGTAGTAGGCTAGTAGCAAAAGGAGTAGTAGTACGAGTAAAAGTTCAAGTAGTGGACGTAGTATCAGTAGTAGACGTAGTAGTAGTACTAGTACTACTACAAGTAGTGGAGGTAGTATCAGTAGTAGAAGAAGTAGTAGTAGTAGTAGTACTACTACAAGTAGTGGAGGAAGTATCAGTAGTAGGCTAGTAGTAGAAGTATTAGAAGTAGTATCAGTAGTAGGCTAGTAGAAGAAGTAGTAGTAGTACTAGTACTACTACAAGTAGTGGAGGTAGTATCAGTAGTAGGCTAGTACTAGTAGTATTAGTAGTAGTACTATTACAAGTAGTGGACATAGTATCAGTAGTAGGCTAGTAGTAGCAGTAGTAGTAGTACTAGTACAAGTACGAGCAGTGGACGTAGTATCACTAGTAGGCTAGTAGTAGAAGCAGTTGTAGTACTAGTACAAGTACAAGTAGTGGACGTAGTATCAGTAGTAGGCTAGTAGTAGAAGTAGTAGTAGTAGTTGTAGTACTAGTACTACTACAAGTAGTGGAGGTAGTATCAGTAGTAGGCTAGTAGTAGTAGTATTAGTAGTAGTACTATTACAAGTAGTGGACATAGTATCAGTAGTAGGCTAGTAGCAAAAGGAGTAGTAGTACGAGTAAAAGTTCAAGTAGTGGACGTAGTATCAGTAGTAGACGTAGTAGTAGTACTAGTACTACTACAAGTAGTGGAGGTAGTATCAGTAGTAGGCTAGTAGTAGTAGTAGTAGTACTATTACAAGTAGTGGACATAGTATCAGTAGTAGTACTAGTACAAGTTCAAGTAGTGGACGTAGTATCAGTAGTAGAAGAAGTAGTAGTAGTAGTAGTACTACAAGTAGTGGAGGAAGTATCAGTAGTAGGCTAGTAGTAGAAGTATTAGAAGTAGTATCAGTAGTAGGCTAGTAGAAGAAGTAGTAGTAGTAGTAGTAGTAGTACTAGTACGACTACAAGTAGTGGAGGTAGTATCAGTAGTAGGCTAGTACTAGTAGTATTAGTAGTAGTACTATTACAAGTAGTGGACATAGTATCAGTAGTAGGCTAGTAGTAGCAGTAGAAGTAGTACTAGTACAAGTACGAGAAGTGGACGTAGTATCAGTAGTAGGCTAGTAGTAGAAGTAGTAGTAGTAGTAGTCAGACAGACAGAGAGTGAGACAGAGAGAGATAGACAGACTTGTGTATACATTTTAAAGTTTAAATGGAGTTTCTAGGTGAAAGTATGTTTGAGCAGAAGATGTTTGACAAAAAAAACTACAAATCCCACTGACTGCTCCTGTCTGCCGCTCCTGTCCGCCAATCAGAGCACACCTGCTGTCACTTCTGAGTGAGACAGAGAGAGATAGACAGACATTTTAAAGTTTAAATGGAGTTTCTAGGTGAAAGTATGCCTCAGCAGACGATGTTTGACAAAAAAAACTACAAATCCCACTGACTGCTCCTGTCTGCCGCTCCTGTCCGCCAATCAGAGCACACCTGCTGTCACTTCTAAAGATCAAAGCCACAGAGATCAAAGCCATCTACGCGCCTGTGTAACTGTCTAGAGCCTGTCTCTATTCCTCCATTTTGGAGGGTCCGAACAAAAGCTTCTCACGCTCACACCGAAAGTCGTATTGCCAAAATGTTCGCACCGTTAGCGCTACAAGACCCTGCTGAAGACACTGATCACTTTCATTTTTTCCTAGTCTCAGAAATGTGGACGCTAGGGCGAGTTAGAAATGCTCCTCATTTCAGGTTTCTTTGAAAATCTGTTTCTCAATTTGTATTGTAAGTCAATGGGGAGAAAAACCGACGTGGCCGCGCTTAGAGGTTGCTAGTTCAAATTCTGTAAATCTCACAGAGTTTTTGATCACATTGTCAGAGACAGGACAAGTTTGTCTACAAAATTGGAAAATATCACGTGTGTAGAGTGTAAATTGTGGCCGGGAGGAGTTTGGAAAGAAAAAAAATCTCAAGTGTCTTGGGCTGCTCTCACACTCTAAGCGATGATGTCACCCACTCTAGCACGCGCAATACACACCCATTATAAACTCTGATGAGGTCTGAAAAAAACATAAAACATAAACTGTGATTATAGAAAAACTGTAAAAGATATCAAAAAACTGAATAAGAGTTTTATAGTTCAAAGTCTTGTAGATTGTTTAAAGTTTAAATGGAGTCTGTAGGTGGAAGTATGTGAAAAAAGTCGGAGTTCAAAGAGGAGGATGTTAAAGAGGTTTTTAGGCTGATCTCCATAGGAATGCATTGAAAAAAAATATGGAAAAGGCTGAATATATGAAAAAGTATGAAAGGCTGAAAAAATGTTGAAGATGTCCCGGAAAGAGCTGAAAAAGCTGAACATTTTGATAGTTGAATGGTTTTTGTAGCTGAAAGTATGCAGAAGCTAGAGGCGACCAAAAAACGTACGGAAGAAGAATAATAAAAAAAACTAGAAAATGCATTTCCTGCGGAAATACGTGGAAATGCTTTAATGCTGAAGCAACACTGAAAAAAAAGCTGAATATTTGAAGAAAATATTAAAAAAGCAGAGTATTTGAAGAAAATATTAAAAAAGCTGAATATTTCAAGAGAATATTCAAAAAAGCTGAATATGTGCAAAAGTTTGAAAAAGCTGAATAGTTGAAGAGAATATCAAAAAAGCTGAATATGTGCAAAAGTTTGAAAAAGCTGAATAGTTGAAGAGAATATTCAAAAAGCTGAATAGTTGAAGAGAATATTCAAAAAGCTGAATAGTTGAAGAGAATTTTGAAAAAGCTGAATAGTTGAAGAGAATATTCAAAAAGCTGAATAGTTGAAGAGAATTTTGAAAAAGCTGAACATGTGCAAAATTATGAAAAAAGCTAAATATTTTAAAATAATATTAAGAAAGCTTAATATCTGCAAATGTATGAAATAAGCTAAATAGCTGAACAAATATGAAAAACCTGAATATTTGAAAAGAATATGAAAGGCAAAAAAATGTTGAAGACATGTTGAAATGTCCATAAAGAGCTGAACATTTTAATATTTGAATGTTCTTTTTGTTTTTAGTATTAGTAGGGTACTAATAGAAGTAGTAGGAGTAGTATCAGTAGTAGTAGTAGTAGTAGTAGCAGTAATACTAGTATTATTAGTAAAAGTAGTATTAGTAGTAGCAGTAGTATTAGCAGTAGTACTAGTAATATTAGTACAAGCATTAGTAGTAGTAGAAGTAGAAGTACTACTAGTACTAGTAATATTAGTACAAGTATTAGTAGTATTAGTAGTAGTAGAAGTAGAAGTACTAGTAGTAGTAGTCCTAGTACTACTACAAGTAGTGGAGGTAGTATCAGTAGTAAACTAGAAGTAGTACTAGTACTAGTACAAGTAGTGGACATGGTATCAGTAGTAGGCTAGTAGCAAAAGGAGTAGTAGTACGAGTAAAAGTTCAAGTAGTGGACGTAGTATCAGTAGTAGACGTAGTACTAGTACTACTACAAGTAGTGGAGGTAGTATCAGTAGTAGGCTAGTAGTAGTACTAGTAGTACTATTACAAGTAGTGGACATAGTATCAGTAGTAGTACTAGTACAAGTTCAAGTAGTGGACGTAGTATCAGTAGTAGAAGAAGTAGTAGTAGTAGTAGTACTACTACAAGTAGTGGAGGAAGTATCAGTAGTAGGCTAGTAGTAGAAGTATTAGAAGTAGTATCAGTAGTAGGCTAGTAGAAGAAGTAGTAGTAGTAGTAGTAGTACTAGTACTGCTACAAGTAGTGGAGGTAGTATCAGTAGTAGGCTAGTACTAGTAGTATTAGTAGTAGTACTATTACAAGTAATGGACATAGTATCATTAGTAGGCTAGTAGTAGTAGTACTAGTACAAGTACGAGCAGTGGACGTAGTATCAGTAGTAGGCTAGTAGTAGAAGTAGTAGTAGTAGTAGTCAGACAGACAGAGAGTGAGACAGAGAGAGATAGACAGACTTGTGTATACATTTTACAGTTTAAATGGAGTTTCTAGGTGAAAGTATGTTTGAGCAGACGATGTTTGACAAAAAAAACTACAAATCCCACTGACTGCTCCTGTCTGCCGCTCCTGTCCGCCAATCAGAGCACACCTGCTGTCACTTCTAAAGATCAAAGCCACAGAGATCAAAGCCATCTACGCGCCTGTGTAACTGTCTAGAGCCTGTCTCTATTCCTCCATTTCGGAGGGTCCGAACAAAAGCTTCTCACGCTCACACCGAAAGTCGTATTGCCAAAATTTTCGCACCGTTAGCGCCACAAGACTCTGCTGAAGACACTGGTCACTTTTATTTTTTCCTAGTGTCAGAAATGTGGACGCTAGGGCGAGTTAGAAATGTGTGATTTTCAGCATTTCTTTGAAAATCTGCTTCTCGATTTGCCTTAGATCGAATGAGAAGAAAAAGAGACTTGGCCGCACTTAGAGGTTGCTAGTTCAAATTCTGTAAATCTCACAGAGTTTTTGATCACATTGTGAGAGACAGGACAAGTTTCTCTACAAAATTGGAAAAGATCACGTGTGTAGAGTGAAAATTGTGGCCGGGAGGAGTTTGGAAAAGAAAAAAATCTGAAGTATGTCGAGGAGCCCTCACACTCTAACGATGATGTCACGCACTCTAGCAGGCGCAATACACACCCATTATAAACTCTGGTGAGGTCTGAAAAAACCATAAAACATAAACTGTGATTATAGAAAAACTGTAAAAGATATCAAAAAACTGATAAAGAGTTTTATAGTTCAAAGTCTTGTAGATTGTTTAAAGTTTAAATGGAGTCTGTAGGTGGAAGTATGTGAAACTAGTCGGAGTTCAAAGAGGAGGATGTTAAAGAGGTTTTTAGGCTGATCTCCATAGGAATGCATTGAAAAAAAAATATGGAAAAAACTGAATATATGAAAAAGTATGAAAGCTAGAAAAAAGGTTGAAGGTGAGCATAAAAGAGCTGAAAGAGCTGAACATTTTGATAGTTGAATGGTTTTTGTACCTGAAAGTATGTAGAAGTTAGAGGCGACCGAAAAACGTACGGAAGAAGAATAATAATATGAAAAATAAAGATTAGGATAACATAGGTTGGAAATGCTTGAAAGCATTTCCACCAATAATAAAGATTAGGATAACATAGGTTGGAAATGCTTGAAAGCATTTCCACCAAAAATAATAAAGATTAGGATAACATAGGTTGGAAATGCTTGAAAGCATTTCCACCAAAAATAATAAAGATTAGGATAACATAGGTTGGAAATGCTTGAAAGCATTTCCACCAATAAAGATTAGAATAACATAGGTTGGAAATGCTTGAAAGCATTTCCACCAATAAAGATTAGGATAACAGGTTGGAAATGCTTTCAAGCATTTCCACCAAATAAAGATTAGGATAACATAGGTTGGAAATGCTTTAAAGCATTTCCACCAATAATAATAATAATAAGTAGGAAAAAATCCAGGTGCTCGGGCGTCCCTGCAGCTATTTCATAGCTGTAGGGGCCAGTGCTCGGGGCTCTTGCCCCGTGGCCCTAATAACAAGAAAATGGTGTTTGTCTGTGGTGACTTCAATATTGATTTATTAAACCTGCAAGAACACAATTCAACAGCAGAACTTATCGATTCAATGTATAGCAACAGCCTATATTCTACAATCACACGTCCAACCAGACTAACAACACACACAAATATATTCACAAATATCTGGGGATAGGAAAATTCACAGTGGTTTAGTATTAAATGACACAAGCAATCACCTGCCAGTCTTTGCAACCATACAGAGTTGCACAAGGATAAAAAAGGAAATCACAACATTGGAAATAATCAGACACAAACCACAAAATTCTATTAATTCCTTTTAAGAAGACCTACAAAAACAAGACTGGAACATGGTATATATGTTAAAGGTCACATATTATACTGTTTTCATCAATTTCACACAGCTGTCAGAGGTCCAACAACACTGTATTCGATATGCATTGCCCCAAACCCATCTGTGGTCCTGAATTTCAGCTGTCTAAAGGTTGCTCAAATGAGCTCTACTGAGAACATGCTGTTTCTGTGTCTGCACCTTTAAATGCTAATGAGCTCCGTCTGTCATCGCCTACTTGGAGAGAGACAGGATGCCACTTGTGCTGCAGCAGCATGCGGCAATGTTTATGTGGATGTATAGCTATGGCTCGCCTATGTGGCTCAGGTGAAGTTGCTGGGGACCGTATTGTAGGGACAGATACTTTTACTAGGGCTAGTGTCGAGGCAAAGCCAGCTTTGTACTGACCCTCGTTACTGAAGGAGCCCGATGTGAAGTGGTTAGCCGTAAAAATGAAACGCAAGAGACCAGACCCGGACCGCCGTGCATGGTGCTCTGTCGGACACACGCCCCCGGGTTCCCGTCCGACCGGAGGCAGCAGAAGACGCACCAGAGCGCGTGAGACAGAGGGAGGATTATCTCCAGCTTCACCTGCACAGGAATTTATTCACGGAGCACCAGCCAGATCACCCAGCCCCATGACCGGTAAGTTGGGCTGCACTCTCCGTGCACGCTGTGGGTCCATGCGTGCTGTCTGCCCATGCTCTCCGTGCATGCTCTCCTTGCGTGCTCTCCGTGCGCGCTGTCTGCCCTTGCTCTCCGTGCGAGTACGTGCTCTCAGTGCACGCTATGGGTCTGTCGGTCGCGCTCTCCCGCGCTGTCTGTCCGTGATGTTGGTCCACACTCCGTGCGTGCTGTGGGTCCGTGCGCGCTGTGGGTCCGTGTGCGCTGTCTGCCCGTGCTCTCCGTGCATGCTCTCCGTGTGCGCTCTCCGTGCTGCTCTCCGTGGGTGCTCTCAGTGCACGCTATGGGTCTGTCGGTCTTGCTCTCCCTCCCACGCTGTCTGTCCGTGATGTCGGTCCACTCTCCGTGCGCGCTGGGGGTCCGTGCGCGCTGTGGGTCTGTGCGCGCTGTGGGTCCGTGCATGCTGTCGGTCTGTGCCGGTCCGTGCTGCTGTCGGCCCGGGCTTTCAGTCCTGCTGTCGGTCTGTCCATGCTCTCGTCAGCGCACTCCGTGGGTCTCTGGTTGGCGCTGTCTGTCCGCTTTCTCCATCTGCACTGTCGGCTGTCAGTGCTGTGTTGCGAAACGCCCCCCTTTCGGATCTCCTATCATCGTGCTCCTTTCGTTATGTAAGGAAAGAAGCTGAATCTGAACAGCCTGTAGGAGCACCGTTTTACCAGAGGTTGGGCTGCAGATACCATGCAGGAATTGCTTGTTTTCCTCATCCTGGGAGTTGGCAGGCTCAGGGAGGACCAGTTTATAGGTGTAGAGACCAGAGAAAACCTGTTTTTCATAATATGGCCCCTTTAAAGGCGCAACTGAAGCCTATGAAACATTTATGGAAATTGTAGCTGAATTGTATGAAAAAAATTGTCCTCTAGTAAAGAATATAGTGACACCAAAATCTGCTGAGAAACCATGGATAACTAAGCATGTAAGAAGATAAATTCATTATAAAAACCTCAAAATAAGTTTGGAAACCTATGGTTCCTCAGTGAAGCAAGGATGAGGAACAGGTCTTCTTGGGGCGTTTTCTTCCTGGGACGGCCACTTCGTGGTCTGTCTTTGACTTCACCAGTCTCACGGGACTTCGTCCTAAGTTTTAGGTCTAAATCCATTTATTGAACTAAAAACACTTAAATTTCTTGATGAATTCTTGATCTGATTGACTATAAAACTATACAAATAATGTTCAAAGCAAATAATCACCAATTGCCTCATGGCATCCAAAGTGGTTCCAACTTAGAGAAAGCAAATACAAGTTATGAGGAAACTGTATATTCAAAAAACCACCAATAAGGACCAATACAAAATTACACTGAATTGCAACAAAGGCTGTTAGTCTGTGGAACAACTGTGATGATGAGATGAAAGAATGTGCCAATATATCAAAACTAAAAAAACTCTTCAAAGACAAAACATTGAATTCTTATGAGCTGGAGCACTGAATTTCTGTTTTTTTTTTTTTTTGTATTTTTCTCTATCTCTTGTTCTTCTCTTTGTTATTGCTTTGCTGTGATTTGTTTTAACCCACGAGCCAAATATCAGATACCGACTGATTCAAACTGAATTTTTAATTTGTTTATGATTAATAATTATAAATAATTATAAAAATAAGAGGGGGTAGGACCAGAAAAGTTTTTAACTTCTTCCTATCCCTTTTGAACATGAACTATATTATTTGAGTCATGTATTTATCGCTTAGGATTCTGAGGATCCCATTTGCTTGTTTTTCTTTTTTTGCTTTCTTTTTTACTGCTCATTCGCTTTATTTAGTTTGTATAATTATTATTTTATTTTTTTAACATGTTCAATAAAGATTAAATTAAAAAAAGTTCTGTAATTGTAATTTGATTATCACATGTCTGTTTGAAGCTTTCCTCCACTTGGGGAATATATTGAGCTATATCCTTAAAGAATATTTGACAGTCCAAAATTTGGAACTATAAAGCTGGCTATAGAATTTAAGGACTTCTGAGGAAATTATTTTTTTCATCTGTAGTTTCTATATTATCAACTATTAAGGATGTGATACTACTTCTTACCTGTCTCCTTTTTTCAAAGCCGCAAAAATAAGCAGTTCTTCTCCCCCTCCTCTCTCCATTTAGCTCGAGATCTAATAAAGGCCCCCTCTGCTCTTTGAGTATACATTTCATCTAATTTAGGTTGTAGATTAAGTATTTTCTGTTTGTCATCTTCAGTAGGGTCAGTGTTATTGCAGTACATATTTAATTGTTTAATAATGTCTAGCTCCTTTCTTTGGAGTTCCTTTTTATAATTTTTACTGAATGTGATTGTAAATTGCCGTATTTTATATTTAAGGAATTCCCATTTTATGACGGGTGTTGTTAATTCTTCAGAATAACTTCAGTAATCATCAATTTAATCTTTTGGGAGTAGTGCTTATATTTAAGCAGGCTGGAGTTAAACTTCCAATATTTATTTGAATGTGGCCCTATGTCATTTATGCATAGATAAATGGCACTGTGATCAGTCAGTAGAGCTGCAGAGATATCAGAGCTGATCTCATAACATAGTAATTGTTTTGCAATTAACCAGTGGTCAAATCTGGATTTGTGATTTGAGCTGAACCATGAGTATTTGAATATTCCTGGGTTTAATTATCTCCATATATCGGTCAGGCTTTGTTCATCACAGAAATGTGTGAATATGGAATTTGGGTGGCTTGTAGAAAATTTGGAAGGAAATCTGTCATAGAATTGATCCTTGACTAGGTTAAGGTCACCGCCAATTATTATGTTGTTGGTGGAATGTGTTGAATTGAGGTTGTCTAAATGTAAGCTAATCTGATCAGTTAACTTTTTATTTCCTCTATTCTCATTATAGCCATAAATGTTGATGAGGAAGAATTTCAGTTCATCAGTGTTCAGGATAAGAATCAGCCAATGACCGTTATTATCTGCAATATGGGATATGACCTGCCCCTTGGAAGTTTTTCAGAAGGATGGCGACTTGCAAGTGCCGTGGCTGAAATAAGTGTTGCTCCCCATTGTTTGGACCAAAATCGAGTATCTTCACCTTTGGAATGAGTTTCTTGAAGGAAATTAATATTGGCATTTTACCCTTTACAGAATAGGAAAAAAGCTTTTTTTTGTGATGTTCCTTAAACCCCTTCCATTAGTAGAAACAAGAAAATGGGGAATTTTGGAGAAAATTAGGAATTTGGGAACAAAAAATCCCCCCCTAAAAAATAATGAAGATGGAAACTTGGTTCTTGGTCCACCCATTCCTGGGATATTTGAGACTTCCCTGGTGAAGGCTCAGTGTCCGTGGCACACAAATAGTTGCAGGAGAGAGAAACAAAATGTCATATTTCGAATGGGTAAAAAAGGTCAGCTGACTAAAATAACCTTATCATAAAATGAATGCTCTGGGAGATCACCACTTTGTGATAGTTATTCATAACCACTGCACTTAATAAAGACAACATGCAATTCCAGAACCACTCTTACTTACCTTATTCCTTACATGCCATTGGTACACACAGATAGTAAACTACTTTACCTTCTATCACTATTGCTGGATGAAAATCACCCAAACATGTGCCTGTAGCACGGACGTAATTTAGGGGGGGGAAACAGGGGACATGTCCCCTGCACTTTTTAAAAAGGCAGTTTTAGTCCCCTGCACTTTTTACCGTCCAAAAACAATGTTAAGCTATAGTAAACAGAGACGCGTCAAGCACTAGGACCAAGCGGAAAACGGCCGCTCAAACTGAAGCCTGTTTCCCTTAGTTTAGACCGCCCACAAGCTCCTCAATTGGCTCTGCCGTTTCTTGTGTGATTGGCCGTCCCCGCTGTCACTCCATCTTGCTTGCCCACCGACGGTCTGCTAGTCTGCGGTCAGGAGTCCTACAGGAGTCCGCTACTGGAAGTTGGGAGTTTGTTCTGCCTGGTTCACGTCAGCTACAAGGATTGTAGTATCAGAGGTTTTATTTACATTAACGTTTAAATCGGTGTCCATGTGCGTATGTGCGCGCGTGCGTGTGTGTTTGGTAATTAGACGCAGCCAGGATGTCTAAAAAAAGAAAAGTGGACATAAGAGACTTCTTTAGAAGTCGAAGTGTAAGTTACTCAAAGAAATGCGTTACACCCATCCTGCAACACCTTCACTGGCTCCCAATAAAGCAGCATATCCACTTCAAGATCCTCCTCATCATTTACAAAGCTCTCAATAATCTGATCAATAAAATGTATTATTATTATTGTTGTTATTATTACTATTGGATTAGAATTCGGTGATAATGTTTTGCTACATGATTTACAACCAGTCAAATCAAAAAAGGGAACAGTAAACTTAAAATTAGCAATAGAAAACTAGAAGAACTACTAGAAAACACAGTGAACTGAAAGAGTTATAGTTTTATTAAAAATACTTGTGTCCCCCCCACTTCTGAAATCAAAATTTCGTCCTTGGCCTGTAGGAAAAACTGTGTTTTGGATTAGGAAAACACCCATGCCATCAAAGATGTCAAAGAGAATGTTGAAGCTACCCAGAGATTCATGACACTCAGATAAACGCAGCATAATGAAAATCACATACATTTATTTGCTCGGGTGAAAACCACCCGGCAATAGTGTTCTAGGGTTAAATACATAGAATGACACCTGAGAATATTGAATGAACTTTGAATGTATTAAATGAAAACTTGAGAATATTGATTGAATATTTGAGTTTCTTATCATTTTTATCTTTAATATTTAGAGGTGTAACGATTCATTCGATTAATCGATTAATCGATTGTCAGTCCTATAGATTCTACTAAATCGATCTGCTAAAATAAATAAATAGAATGAATCGTTTTGGCTTCACCAATAATCGATATAAATGCATTTAATCGGATGAATCGTGATTCTTACTTATGATTAATGTTTTAATACGTTTAAGACACTCTCTCCCCTGCATTACATTTTTGTATTCAGCATAAAATATTATGCAGGACTACTTTTTTCTAGAATAAATATGTTATTGTTCACCTTTCAGAAGAATACAGATAGTCTCACATGCATTACTGCATGTTTATTTCATGGATATAGAATTTTGGTTACAAGTTACTGAATCGAATCGTGGTTTACAGAATCGAATCGAATCGAATCGTTACAAAAAAAAAAATCGTCCTTCAATCGAATCGCCAACTACTGTATGGTTAATCGAATCGAATCGCTGTGAAGCCAAAGATTCACACCCCTATTAATATTTATTTTAACTGTGAACTGACAGCAGTTCATTATTAATATCCCTACTGCAAACTGTTTTAGGTAAACACAATGTTGAATGTTTTCAAAGTCATTGTTGGAACTGTAATTGTATTATTAAGTACTCAATAATTATATTCATAATTCATAAGATTTATATAGTGTTTTTTAGGTAATCAAAGACACATTAACATTAGATGCTGTAAAAAGAAATAGAGAATATAAAAGTAACATTAAACAAAATAAAATCACATCAGTACTCGGTAAGTGTAAGTACTTGTACTCAGTCTATCCCTATTTGTAGAGGCTTCACATTGTGGTGCAATACCTTCTGTCATTTATTTTCCCACAACAATATACAGAGAAAATGGGAATTTCTACGGTTTTTGTTTAATTGTTTGATAGCCCTAATATATATATATATATATATATATATAGACTGAGCACACAATTGCTGCATAACATAGTGATGTAAAGACGACGGTGTATTCATGAAATATTAAAATCACACTTTAAAAAAGCTTAAAGAATACCAAGTCTTGCAGTGAGGACTCTATGGGCCCTAGTTTCGTAGACTAGGAGTAGTCAGCGCGCAGCGCACCTGCGCCACACCGACGGGGTGTGTTCGCCTGGATTTTGCAAGTTTCGTGCACCGCGCAGGCTAGCGCAGGCACGCCTCCCGTCACTCCCACCCGCGCAAGTGGGAAAGAGGGAGGAGAAGAAGGCGTGAGTGGGAGACGAGGAGGAGACAAGGCGTGGACTGGGATTAATACAGGCGATTCAGATCTTCACCAATCAAATGAGCTCCTCTCCTCACGTTTAATGCGCCAGGCGGGGTTCAGTGCAAGTTTTGTCACTTGACAACCCGATGACAGAAGCAGCGCCGCCACTCCCACCACGCTCATCACGCTCATCACGCGCTGTACGTGCGTGTAGTCATAATTATAATGCCGATATTATATCACTATAGAAATTGTAGGCACATTTTAGGCATGTCTATCACAAAACAGGGTCAGGGCGCACAGTAGTGGCGAGAACCCGGTGCCTGCGAGCCGGCCGGGCCATTCATCATCATCACCGTCTTCATCATCTGCGCTCCACAGCTGCACCGGATTCCCCTTCCAACACCAGAATGGCGGGACACCAGGACCTTGCGCGCCGCTCAGACCAGCTGCAGCCCCAACTCCGCTTCCAGCTCGCGGCAAAGTTGCGTGTCTCTCCACGGACACGGACAACAGGCTGCCCGTGCGCGAGACCAGCGCACAAGCAGAACATGATCCCCAAAAGTGCTGTATTTTTTTTAAAGATTTTTTCAGGCATAGACGGATTTTATTAGCAGTGGATAGATATAAAAAACAGGAGAGAGAGGGAGGTGTGACATGCAGCAAAAGACCTTCGGATGGGATTCCAACCAGGGTCGGCGGCGTATGCGTACGTGTAACATACATGGCATGCGCTCTAACCACTCCGCCACCTGTGTGCCCCTAAATCACTGTTTTTCGGGTAGGGGGGGCTGAGAGAGATGTGAACTCGTTAGTTTGCATCACAGTTTCAGCTGTGTTAATTCAGTCAGGCTGAGTTTCCTTTACGCATGCCATCCGCCTTTGATCTGATGTCAGATATGACGGGACAATCTATATAGATATAAATTCACGTGTTGATTCAATTAGTTGCATTAAATAGTGTTTGTTGTGATTATTTATTGCATTTAAATGTGCCTGGAACTGTGGAAACCTGCCTGTGAGGTCTTGGTGATGTGTACGCACTGCACGCCGGTCAGCCAAACTGCCACTCCGCCAGCTGTAATTCGCCTTGAATGAATGGACTTTATTTGCGCCTTGCGCCTTATGCCAAGAGTAGACTAGGTTGGAGCTGGCAGGCTTTCAGCGCAGTCTCGGCGAGGCTTTTTGCCACGAAAATTTCACTACGCCAAGCTGAATCTGTGACGCCTCCCCCTGCTGCGCCGCCACACCCATCTTGGCGCAGGCGATCCACCAAACTGCCAAACTGACCGTGCGCAAGGCTGCGCTGGTCGAAACTTGCATTACGCCGGCTCTGCCAGTCTGCGCCACCCTGCGCTGCGCCACGAAACTAGGGCCCTATGAATTACAAAGTATTTACAGATTCCTAACCTTCGACCTCTATCAATCAATGGAGTGATAGATACTTAATTGTAGTTCAGTGGCATCAGATGAATGTCTATTAACTCAATATAGTAGATTCAATATGAGTTTCTGCTACTTGTAAGAAGTAATTCCCAGCTCTTTGAATTGAACATCTGGAGACATTCGTCCCATATTCAGCCCTGCTTCAAACAAGAATCCAGAACTGTGATTTCCTTTTAAAGGTCAGTGAATGCCTCACTCATACTCTAGTTACCTGACAAGCTCCATTCCGTCCATTAAAAGAGTTGCACTGAGCACAGTAGAGTGTGCGTGGGTAAATTGAACTATTTGTACACTGAAATGCTGATTGTGAAGCATCTCAATGTCCGGGTTTACTTGTGTAACTTTCGAAGGGTGGAATCGTCAAACAGTGGGTTCTTCACCTCCATTTCCCCTGTCTGAAGATTGACAGAGAGAGGGGAACATAGTTTATTCCCACAAGTGATAATAATCATGTTCAAGCTATGTTTGAACAAAGAAATTGCATTCTGTGGAAACATTGTACATGTTAAGGTAACAAAATTACAGAAGCTTATATAGTATAAAGTTAGCATTGTCAATGTGTAAATATCTTGAAAGCTGCAATCATCATGAATGACTTAACACAACAATATTATGATATTTCAAGCAGTAGACTTGTTCACTTAACACAACAGGAAAAGCACAAGTGTAACTAATAACATTAATCATATTTCATTTTGATTAAATCACTTTGGTCACTGGGGGAAGAGGCAATATCCAGTTCACTACATTACCAATCCTTTCAATTAAAGCTGCATTCATTGGTACATTTATCAATGTCTATAAATATGGTATTGTTGTAAACGTGTCCATCTCATGAATTTAAGTCCAATAGTTACTCTCCTTTTAGCACTTTTGATTATTAAGGATGATATTGAGTGTCGCTCTGTAACATCACTTGATCTTGAATTATTTGCTATGTTAAGGCATTCCTACTGACAACACTAATTAAGTGACCTGGTGATATACACAGCATAATATTCAATAAATGTTGAGATAATAATGCAGAGTTTACTCACAGGGGCCAATCCAGGACACTCGTACACTGTAAAATCTCCATCCTCGTTCTCCTCATCTGTTGATGCTCCTGAGTCAAGAACTTTTGTCTCATCCTTGTGTCTGCAGAGGTCAAACAGATTCAAAAAATGTTCAGAAGTCAACACAGATTGGATGAGGCAGAGAGGGCAGGGAGGAACGATAGAAAAGGGACATGAGACAGATGATGGTGACTCACTTGTCCAGGGACAGCATCTGCTGTTTCCGGTGCTGGTAGTGGTACATATGGGAATTGTGGGTCAGCTTCTTGTTCCCAGGCTACACCAATGGACAGAGGGGACATGAGAAAGTCAAACTGTGTGAGAGCCACATCCAGTCAAACTGTTGACACTACGTGTCTTCAAGTTCTGAAACTGCATTGTTCAGGAGGGGTCCAACATATAATCAGAAAAAAATACAATTGAAATGTTATGATATGCTGGCATATTTAAAAATGTACGTTGTGTGTCAAAATAGTTCAGGAGAGTGTTGATGACACCATAGGCTATATGTTTAGGTACAGTATACAGATTTAGGTACAGCAGTTATGAACCTACATTTATATAGCGCCTTTGGAGCTTTTCGAACTACCGTAAGGTTAAACTTTAATTTTGGCAGTGTAACATCAAGTTAATCACCAGGTTCAGCCATTATGAAAGATTATTCTTTGGGTATTGATGTATTACTGAATAATATTATACCGGTAGTGCCACAAATATTTAATATATATCCGCTCCACAAAAATAGTCAAAAACACAACTCAAAACATTTTTTTCTCTCATAAAAAGAGAAATAAAAATATGTAGATATACCACTGGCGTAGCCAGAAAAAAGACATTGGGTGTGCACCAGCAAATACTGGGTGTGCCAAATTTATTTTCAACAGTGTTACACCTCCACAAACATTCAAAAGAATGTATCTCTCTCGAATACAACATTCATAACACTAAAAATACCCACACGTTGTGTGCTTCTATCAGTAATAGTCAACAGTAGTTCACATCAGGTCTAAACATTCACACGTGACATGCTCTCAAATAAATCAATAACAAGGTAATAGAAAAAGCACACTTTGTGTTCTCAAAAATAAAACACCGCAAAAACATACACACAGACACAGTGCCCAATGAGATGAACATAGTGAAACATGACACACTCATGCGCATACTTGTGCGCTCTCATAGAGCCATAACGTATCCACATTACGCATGATCAACAAAGCTATTTAACCATCTGAACACAACTATTGGGCTTATCAGGAGTAAAGGACACAACCATATTGCTGCTTACCTGTGCGCACTGCGCAGCTCTCAATTTAAAGGGCAAGACGGCGTGGCTTGGCCTTGAACGCATTTATTATTTCATCAGAGTCCAGTTTCTCCGCAAGCTCTTTTTCAAACATGAGCAGCGAGATGCTATTCAGTCTCTCTGTGAGCATTGTAGCTCTGCTGGTGGATTTAATCCAGTTTACAACTGAAAACAGGCGCTCCACAGAGCAACTTGTAACAGGCAGTGTTATCAGAATACGCAGTAAACAGTTCATGTTGGGAAAAACATCTTTGTCACATGAGTCCAACACTTCAATAATGGACGGGAACTGATGTCCCCCGTTCACTTCCCGTTTGATGAGTTGCGCAAACACAGTCAATTCAGAGGCCTCCAAACCAAGTCCATAATGCCTGCTCGGCCCGCGCAATGTTTCCAGCTGGCAAAACGCGCCTGATGCAGGCAGCAGGAAGGCAGCAGCCTTCATTATTCCATAAGAGTCACTCTGAAAACGGTTGTTCAGTTCGAACAGCTGTCTGTCAAGGATCATAATCCACAACGACTGCAAATCAGAATCACTCCTGATGGGTGCACACCTGCCCACTGTAGAGGCCACATGTGCGTCAGCAAACTTGGCAGGCAGCTTTCTGTTCCGTGCGCCTGCAACATCCCAGTTCTGAACATCGTTTCTTCTTCATGATGTCATCAGTTAGCCTGATTATTCTCTCAAATTCCCCGTCTGAGTTACTCCTGAAAGTAGCAAAAGCTTCTTTGACGCAACGCATCGTCTGACGGCAATTTTTGGGGGTGTGCCAGCTGCCTCTGTGGGTGGCACCGGCACACCCTGGCACACCCGTGGCTACGCCATTGAGATATACAGAGTGAAGTAAATATGATAGAACCAATTACTACACTTACTATTGCTATCACTTAAATGACAATTTAATAAGAAATATGGTTACCTAACAAAATATTTAAAGCTGCATTAATTTATTTATTTGGGGTTCTCGGGGCAGCAGAATGGGCTGTAAAAATGACAGAGAAAAGTGTTAGCAATCTGTTTCTTGGTTACAGACTGTAACGCCACAGTGAGGGGTGTCTCGTCATGGGTTTGTTGTCTTGTGAATTTCCTGTTTTATTTTGAAAAATAACTCTCCTCTCGTTTCAGGTCACTTGCCCTTCCTCATGTGTCTCCGGTCTGACATCTCCCCTGATCCCTGATTTTTTTCACCTGTTGCCCATTACCCTCATGTGTTAAATGGTCTGTGTCTCCCTTCGTCCTGCGTCTGAGTATATACTTTGTTCTATGTACCTTGACTCCATGCTATCGTCCACAGTCCACGCCTTGAATCCTCTGATTTGGTATTTCTTTGATTTCTTGCTTTCCTCGTTAAGAGTGATTTTTTGTTGTAGTTTCTGGTCAGATTTAGATAAGCCTGTTATTTTTGTTTAAAGCCTCGTGCTGATCTCCGTTGGAGTGTTTTTGATTTGTATTTTTTTACTCCGGAGTGTTTTTACTTTGTACAGTTTTCTGCTCTAGAGTAGCCCCTTTAAATTTGATAGCCTTGCCTTTTTCCTCCGTAGGAGTGATTTTTCTTTTTGTAAAGTTTATAGTTTATTCCCGCTTAGCGCAGCACAGATCTCAGCCTTTTTCTTTACCTCCTTAAGGAGTGATTTTTGGTTACCTTTTCCCCGTTAGGGTTCTTGTGTTTATTAGTGCTTCCATGATTCTCAGTTTTCAGCTCCAGTATTTTCATAGCCTGTTTTTGTTTTCACTCTGTCGTTGGAAGTGCTGAAATAAAGATCTGCCTGAAGTGCTTTCTGTGCAAACCTGACACAGATAAAGCAAAAAAATAGATGCTCTAAAATCATAAAATTAGTATACTAATTTTCAAAAGTATCGATTCCAACAATGTCGCTTCAATAAGCAGCACTGCAGCAGGCAGCCACACAGCTCCTTCCCTTTCTAGCAGTTGAACAAATGAACGTTGGTTGACGTTAACAACACTGCGTTGGCTGAACACAGTAGTCTTGCTGCTGGAGCTCCTTCACTACCAGTTTTAGTAAAACATGGAAAAAGCAAAAGTGCCCTTTTGAAAAATATTGCATACGAGGCTAATGACCAGGGAAAGGCTAAGGATGATAAGGAACAAGCTGATATGCTAACAATGCTAAAGTGGTGGCGACCAGATCCCCGTTTACACTGTGGAGAAACCTGGCTCAATCCAACCTTCATGTAATGATTTAATGTACACAGAAATCCCTGGGCTATACAACACAATAATACAAACTAGAAAATTCCCCTGCTGGGAAATTTTGAGAGGGAGGCAGTGGGCCGCCGCCTGGGGGTGTGTCTGTAAAAGTTTAACGTTTAAATGGAGTTTCTAGGTGAAAGTATGCCTGAGCAGAAGATGTTTGACTAAAAAAACTACATTTCCCACTGACTGCTCCTTCCTGTCCACCAATCAGAGCACACCACTCGTGTCTCCATTTTAAAGTTTAAATAGAGTTTCTAGGTGAAAGTATGCCTGAGCAGAAGATGTTTGTCTAAAAAAACTACATTTCCCACTGACTGCTCCTTCCTGTCCACCAATCAGAGCACACCTGCTGTCACTTCTCAAGATTAGAGCCACAGAGTGCCGTCACCATAGCAACGGCCCTCGGCGCGTGTGTATGAATGCCTTCAAGCCTCTCTCTATCTCTCCATTTCGGCTTACTACTAGGTACTATGTACTATCAAACTGTTTGCCAGTACATGTCACCGAGCTCAGCTGTCACTCAAGTACTACCGAGTACTACCGAGTACTACTGAGACTCAAGTACTGAGAACTACTAGGTACTATGTATTGCTTGAAAAACTACAACTCCCACTGACTGCTCCTGTCGGCAAATCAGAGCGCACCTGCTATCACTTCTGAGTGAGACAGAGAGAGATAGACAGACATTTGTCTCCATTTTAAAGTTCAAATGGAGTTTCTAGGTGAAAGTATGCCTGAGCAGAAGATGTTTGACAAAAAAAACTACATTTCCCACTGACTGCTCCTTCCTGTCCACCAATCAGAGCACACCTGCTGTCAGATCAGAGCCACAGAGTGCCGTCACCATAGCAACGGCCCTTGGTGTGTGGCACAGCTGCTGTCAGATCAGAGCCACAGAGTGCCGTCACCATAGCAACGGCCCTTGGCGTGTGTATGACTGCCTTCAAGCCTCTCTCTGCCTCTCTCTATCGCTCCATTCCGGCTTCGCGGAGGCTCCGAACAAAAGCTTGCCACGCTCCTATCGCCAAGATTTTTGCAACGTTAGCGCCACAAGACTCTGCTGAAGACACTGATGACTTTTATTTTTTCCTAGTGTCAGAAATGTGGACGCTAGGGCGAGTTAGAAATGCTGCTCATTTCAGGTTTCTTTGAAAATCTGCTTCTCAATTTGTATTGGATCGAATGGGGAGAAAAACAGACTTGGCCGCGCTTAGAGGTTGCTAGTTCAAATTCTGTACATCTCACAGAGTTTTGGATCACATTGTGAGAGACAGGACAAGTTTGTCTACAACATTGGAAAATATCACGTCTGTAGAGTGAAGATTGTGGCCGGGAGGAGTTTGGAAAGGAAAAAAATCAGAAGTATTTCGAGGAGCCCTCACATTCTAAGCAATGATGTCACGCACTCTAGCCCAGAAGGTTCCGCACAATACACTTACGTCGCGAAAAATTCATATTCTGGACATCTTTTAAATAGCACACCGACATTCGCCTAGGTTTGTTATACCTAGGTTTGTGTCTACAAACAGTAGGTGGCTGTGCTTAGCACTGCCTCCCTAACAATCAGAGAATCCGAAAATAGTTGTCATAATACTGTATATACAACCTACAGTTATGTTACTAGGTTTTTTTGTGCTACATCAGACAACTTTTCAAAAGTGTTGTTCTTGATGATATCAGTATTCTAATCTTTATTTAAAAAATCCTGCCAATATTTTTTTTGTCATTTTCTCCCCATGGTATAGAAAATTATATTGAGTATCAAGTATCTCCATTGATATCGGTATCAAGTTTGAAATTCAAGTATCGTGACAAGCCTAAAGCAGACACAGAGCAACATTAAGCTTTTTATGTTTGCTGTTGTGACAACAGTGCAAGGTCATCACAGCATGATGTCATCACAGCTGATTATGGCTGGTTTTGCACCTTTGATTTTAGTAACCAGTAACCAATTTGTTTTAAAATGGTTAACACGTGTGACTTAAAACATACATTTGACTTAATACTCTGTCAGCCAATCAAATTGTTTTCAGGATATTCAATCTTCCAACCTGTGTTTCATTATAATAAAATGAATACTTGTCTTTTTATTTACATTTACATTTATTTACACGGCTTGTATAATGACGAATACGTTTGTCCATGAATATGATATATAAGTTCACAGTTGATTACAAATCCTCCTCGTTTTGTTTATGGTGTTTTGCCAGTTCGGCAACACACACACACTTGACTTGTTGCTCCTTCACAGTAGATTTTGTTTTTATGCCCTCTTGTTATGGAGAATACAGCAGCAAAAGGCACGATTAATATTAGTGGATGCTTGATGCTTGCTAGCCGTCAGTGAAGCCTGCGCCACTCCTCACTGTGTTCACCAGCTAGTCTCCAACTTCTTCATTTCTTGAAAGAAAGAAACCACAACATATTGCCAATAAAGTAAGAGTTTACTTTATCGGCAATGATACGTTGTGGTTTCTTTGTTTCCTTCTTTTGACAAATGTACTTATTGTAAGTCGCTTTGGACAAAAGCGTCTGCTAAATGACCTAAATGTAAATGTAAATGTCTTATAATTAGAATACCTTAAAGCTCTGGTCTACGATTTGAAAGATTTGAGCCAAAATGTATCCAATAGTAGCCATCCACATTGCTACTATTGGATCCGAATGAATTTTCCGATCCAATCCTCACTCACTCTCCTGCTCACAACTCGTCCCGACCCACTTCCGCATTTGAAACTACGAGCGGACAAGACGCTTGTTGCCCTGAGCAGTTCAGGTATGGAGGGAAAGCAGAGCAGCGGTAGCAAGCGGCCTCTGCTTGCCCCACTGGCAAAGGCTGAAAGAGAGAGAAAGTCTGTCACTGAAAAGACAGACACAAAGCGGAGATGCGACGTAAAGAGGGCTCAAACCCGAGTAAACCTCGGGTCATCATTTGAACGGTGGCTAAAGCTCCGCGAAGATATGGATCTGAAGAGCAATGCAGATACAGCGGAGTTTCTGTAAACAGCAGGGTGGCGCCTTCTCTCGAAACTTGCCGCGACGCGAAGGCATTGCACGGCTTCTTACATAGACAATGAATGGGAAGCGTGGAAGTAATGCTGCCTGTAGACACGTACCTTCAGTCAAAATCTCACGCTGAACTAAGTTTAAAAACTTGAGTGCAACATATGCAAAGACTCAATTTCGAGGGTAGGCACGAGTGTTGCAAATTTGCACTACTGTTTTCTACTGTTCTATTTAAAACTAAATGGCTTCCATTTGCTGTATTCGTTCCTTACCACAATGATATACACACTGGTATCTGTACTCGGTATCGGCCGACCCACAGCACGAGTATCAGAATCGGTTTTGGGAGGGGAAAAATGGTATTGGAACATCTCTAGTCAAAGTTATTTCATGAAAGGAATGCGGGGGCCAGGTCGGTCCTAGGCTGGGCCAGTCTAGGGAGACCCCCCCCCACCTCAGAGGTGGCCCGGCCTACCGGGAAATCTCTTGAACTTCCCGATGGCCAACCCAGGCCTGATATGCTTTAATATACTACACGTGAAACAACAACAAAAATGAACACAACTGTCGGATTTTTTTTTTTCATACAGAACATTTCAGCGTCAGGCAGCCAACAACAAACCGAAGTAGTGAGGAGTAAAAAATTATATATCACCAAAGACGAGCATTTTTAAGTTTATTTTTAAACAATTTAGGCTATTTTGTGTTGAGATTTATCCATCCATCCATCCATCCATTTTCTACCGCTTATCCTGTATTCAGGGTCGCGGGGGGGGGCTGGAGCCGATCCCAGCTGTCATTGGGCGAAGGCAGAGTACACCCTGGACAGGACGCCAGTCTATCGCAGGGCCATGTGTTGAGATTTAAATAAAGAAAAACATTTTAGCTTTTTTTGTTCTTTGTTCCTGTTTATTGTCATTGACAGAATATGTTAAGAAATTACGAGTTTATATGGGAACTATAACTATAAATGTAGAATAATAGGTGTATTATTGCGGTGCCACAAGGCGCAGTGAACATTTTTGAGTGCACCTAAAGTTTGTGCTGGTGCACCTAAATGAAAAAGTTAGGTGCACCAGGGCCTACACCTGTCTCTGGGTCTTACTGGCTGGCCGGGATGCAAGTCACCAAGAAAACAATCAGTTAGCTCCAATACTCCAGGCATGTATTGATGATACAAAAACCTGGATGACCTCCAATTCTTGATGTTAAACTCAGATAAAAAAGGAAATTATTGTAATTGGGCCTAAACTCCTCCGAAGCTCGCTGTCTAAAGATATAGCTA